>NC_134361.1:232595808-232826500 GCF_048569485.1 Anomaloglossus baeobatrachus
TACTCTGGGGTCTGAAGAGACAAAAGGTGAACTTTGTAGAAGGTGTTTGTCCCATTACATCTGGCATAGAAGTAACACAGCATTTCAGAGAAGGTACATCATACCCACAGTCAAATACGGTGGTGGTAGTGTGATGGTCTGGGGCCATTTTGCTGCTTCAGGACCTGGAAGATTTGCTGTGGTAAATGGAACCATGAATTCTGCGTTCTACCAAAAGATCCTAAAGGAGAATGTCCGGCCATCTGTTCGTGACCTCATGCTGAAGCGCACTTGGGTTATGCAGCAGGACAATCATCTAAACCACACCAGCAAGTCCACCTCTGCATGGCTTAAGAACAACAAAATGAAGACTCATTGCCAGTTATCGCAAACGCTTGATTGCAGTTGTTGCTGCTAAGTGTGGCCCAACCAGTTCCCGTGATTAGAGGGCAATCGCTTTTTCACACAAGGCCCTGTAGTTTGGGATTTATTTTTACCTTAATAACAAAAACCTTCATTTATAAACTGTTTTCTGTTTACTTGTGTTGTCTTTGTCTAATATTTCATTTTATTTTTTCGTGATCTGAAACCTTTAAGTGTGAGAAACATGGCATAAAATAAGTAATCAGGAAGGGGGCAAACACTTTTGCACACCCCTGTAGATAGAACAAGATGGAAAGCCCTTGAAGGACAGTAATTGCTGCGTGCGCAGATCACCGCATCAGATCAAATCACAACCCTAACCACAGCCAGGCCGTTTTGTGAAAAAAGTCATTGTGACCCTGGTGAAGCCCCTTAATGTTTCCACACGATTAATATCCAACACACTATGATGCCCTCACAGCGCCCCCCACAGTATGATACCTGCACATTGCCTTTCTCACACAGCACCCACAGAGCCCCCACAAATGATCCCCCCTGCACATTAAGTAGCCCCCACAGTACCCCCCACACACAATGATGACCCAACAGTACCCCAAACATTATGATGTCCCTAGTGTCCCACCACACAGTATGATGCCTCACAGTGTCCCCCATAGAATGATGCCTCCATATTGCCTTTCTCACACAGCAACCACAGAGTATCACACACACACACATGATGCCCCCTGCACATTATGTAGCCCCCACAGTACCCCCCACACACAATGATAACCCAACAGTACCCCAAACATTATGATGTCCCTAGTGTTCCCCACACAGTATGATGCCCTCACAGCGCCCCCCACAGTATGATACCTGCACATTGCCTTTCTCACACAGCACCCACAGAGCCCCCACAAATGATCCCCCCTGCACATTAAGTAGCCCCCACAGTACCCCCCACACACAATGATGACCCAACAGTACCCCAAATATAATGATGTCCCTAGTGTTCCCCACACAGTATGATGCCCTCACAGCGCCCCCCACAGTATGATACCTGCACATTGCCTTTCTCACACAGCACCTAAAGAGTATCCCCCACACATGATGCCCCCTTGCATTTTTTGTAGCCCCCACAGTACCTCCCACACACAATGATGACCCAACAGTACCTCAAACATTATGATGTCCCTAGTGTTCCCCACACAGTATGATGCCCTCACAGTGTCCCCATAGTATGATGCCTCTATATTGCCTTTCCCAAACAGCACCCACAGAGTATCCCCACAAATGATCCCCCTGCACATTATGTAGCATTCATAGTGGCACCTCCTCACGCAATGAAGGCCCCTCAGTACCCCCAAACATTATAATGTCCCTAGTGTCCCACCACACAGTATGATGCCTCACAGTGTCTCCCATAGTATGATGCCTCCATATTGCCTTTCTCACACAGCACCCACAGAGTATCACACACACACATGATGCCCCCTGCACATTATGTAGCCCCTACAGTGGCCCCTCACACAATGATGGTCCTACAGTACCCCAAACATTATGATGTCCCTAGTGTTCCCCACAAAGTATGATGCCCTCACAGTGTCCCCATTAGGATGTCCCTAGTGTTCCCCAAATAATATGATGCCCTCACAGTGCCCCCTATAGTATTATACCTTCACATTGCCTTTCTCACACAGCACCTAGAGCATCCCCCACACATGATGCCTCCTTGCACATTATGTAGCCCTTACCGTGGCCCCTCACACAATGATGTCCTACAGTACCCCACACATATTATGATGTCCTTAGTGCCCCCACACAGTATAATGCCCCCACAGTTCCCCCTTCATATTATGATGCCTCAATATGATCCCATATGATGTCACCAAACAGTATTATACCCCTGCACAGTAATACACAGACATATGCCCTCACACAATATACCCTCCTAAAAAAAATGTGTCCACCCACATAAAGACCCCACAATGCCTCCATTTCTTCTCACTAACAATGAAAAAATATTCACTAGAAAATAAATATAGGAAACTTAATACATAAGTATGAAGATATTTGGAGAACAGCTACAAAGATTGGCTCATATTTTGGAGGACACAACACAATGTCAACAGTGTAATTCCCTGTTTGCCCTCTGGGGTTGCTGCAGAGAAAATAATGCTTGCTGTCTGGATTCCCAGAGATTACAGCTAATCAAGAATGGATTGTCAAAAGTCACAGAATAAAGACACAGAATGAAGCCGAGTAACCTGATCAGATATTGGGGGTAAAGGGGGTATTGGCCAGGTTGGATTTCATCATTCCTGATCCTTGGTTCTTATGAAAGAATGGTCCGAGCTCCTCATTAACAATCTAGTCTCCTCCTTTTACATACAATATATTTGGCAAAATTCTCGGCCTCACCATCCACAGAGAACGTGTCCACTTATCCTTTGGAATGAATGGGTTAATTGGAGCAGAGAGAAGCATGTTCAAGACAGGATTCAGAAGACTCTAGGTGCTGTCATTGTAAATCCAGCCCTTTTTCGACTGTGATCTACAAGGAGATGCAAATTTTATGCAAATCATCTCATGTCCTTGTGTGTCCTCCTAAAGTGGCTTTCACAAGCTAATGAAACCACACTGGTGGAAATAAGATATTCCTCTAATTAGGCAAAATTAACAAAAACACGAACTGGAAGACTCGTATCATAAATCCCATTTTATCTTTTCAGTATTGATCCTAAGTGCCTTCTAAGATGACAATCAGCGCACCCCAATTCACTCAACATACTGGCCCAGTCTACTCAATCAAGAGACATCCCAGTAGCCAAGTAAGAGCCCCATGCGCATTCGTCCGGCATATATCTAATGGGTATAGCCAGGAACGGCTCCAGGTTCATGCAAGCAAGCCCCGGTGGGTCCTTCTTCCCCAAAGCCTCAGTGGGCCCTTCTTCCCCAAAGCCTCAGGGGGCCCTTCTTCCCCAAAGCCTCAGGGGGCCCTTCTTCCCCAAAGCCTCAGGGGGCCCTTCTTCCTTAACACTAGAACTACTGGACTCGTTCTATATAGAAATACATGGTGCAAAGTAGTCAAAATGACTACCTCAGTAGTTCTAGTGTTAAAGCCCCAGTGAATTCATCGTCTCCAAAACCCCCGTGGGCCCTCCTTCTCCAAAGCCCCAGTAGGCACCTCTTCCCCAAAGGCCCAGTGAACCCATCTTCTCCAAAGAACCAGTGGGCCCTCCTTCTCCAAAGCCCCAGTAGGCCCTTCTTCCCCAAAGCCCCAGTGAACCCATCTTCTCCAAAGCCACCATGGGCCCTCCTTCTCCAAAGCCCCAGTAGGCACCTCTTCCCCAAAGCCCCAGTGAACCCTTCTTCCCCAAGGCACCAGTGGGCCCTTCTTCCCCAAAGCCTCAGTGGGCCCTTCTTCCCCAAAGCCCCAGTGAACCCTTCTTCTCCAAAGCCCCAGTGGGCCCTCTTTCTCCAAAGCCCCAGTAGGCCCTTCTTCCCCAAAGCCCCAGTAGGCCCTTCTTCCCCAAAGCCCCAGTGAACCCATCTTCTCCAAAGCCCCAGTAGGCCCTCCTTCTTCAAAGCCCCAGTGGGTCCTTCTTCCCCAAAGCACCAGTGGGCTCTTCTTCCCCAAAGCCCCAGTGAGCCCATCTTCCCCAAATCCCCAGTGGGCCCTTCTTCACCAAAGCCCCAGTGAACCCATCTTCTCCAAAGCCACCATGAGCCCTCCTTCTCCAAAGCCCCAGTAGACACCTCTTCCCCAAAGCCCCAGTGAACCCTTCTTCCCCAAGGCACCAGTGGGCCCTTCTTCCCCAAAGCCCCAGTGGGCCCTTCTTCCCCAAAGCCCCAGTGGACCCTCCTTTTTCAAAGCCCCAGTAGGCCATTCTTCCCCAAAGCCCCAGTATCCCCTTCTTCCTCAAACCAAAGCCCCAGTGGGTCCTTCTTCCCCAAAGCACTAGTGGGCCCTTCTTCCCCAAAGCCCCAGTGGGTCCTTCTTCCCCAACGCACTGGTGGGCCCTTCTTCCCCAAAGCCCCAGTGGGCCCTTCTTCCCCAAAGCCCCAGTATCCCCTTCTTCCTCAAACCAAAGCCCCAGTGGGTCCTTCTTCCCCAAAGCACTAGTGGGCCCTTCTTCCCCAAAGTCCCAGTGGGTCCTTCTTCCCCAAAGCACTGGTGGGCCCTTCTTCCCCAAAGCCCCAGTGGGCCCTTCTTCCCCAAAGCCCCAGTGGGCCCTTCTTCCCCAAAGCCCCAGTGGGCCCTTCTTCCCCAAAATCCCAGTGGGCCCTTTTCCAAAGCCCCAGTGGTCCCATTTCCAAAGCACCAGTGGGGCCTTCTTCCTCCCCAAAGCCCCAGTGGGCCCTTCTTCCCCAAAGCCCCAGTGGGCCCTTCTTCCCCAAAGCCCCAGTGGGGTCTTCTTCCCCAAAGCCCCAGTGGGCCTTTCTTCCATAAAGCCCCAGTGGGCTCTTCTTCCCCCAAAGCCCTAGTGGGCCCTTCTTCCCTAAAACCCCAGTTAGTCCTTCACTTTCAATTTTCTACTTCTTTTTATATATCTTTTTATGTTATATGAAATGAAGTTATTAGCAACATTTATATTTTATTTTTATTTTTCACTTTTTTTATTCGTTTTCCTATCGGACTTTTACTTGCGATCGTCCATACATTACACTGCCCTACTGGGCATCTTACTATGATATTAATGTTCTCTTATAAAGCACTGCCACAGGTTGGTCATTGAAGGTATTTCCACAAGGCAGACACAGGGGGTCCTTAAGCAGGCACCTCGCTGCCATGACCATGCACTTGGCACTCCATTCCCAACCTCTTATATGTTGCTGTCACAATTGAAAAATCTTGATTCTGTGAGCCAAACCTACACCAAAGGTTGTCATGACTTTGTGGAGACCAATGTAAGCCAACTAGGAAATAGTATAAAGTGAACTACACAGTCTAAAGATTTTACCAGATTTACTTAGTATAAATGCCGCTGTTCTCCTGAATATAGTGATGTTTTTCTTTTGTTTCTACCCCTTTCCATTCCTGAGATATGGCCCCTTATTCCTTGCATAACGATCTAGGTTTTTTTTTTTAGCCAACTGGGCAATGTCTTCAAGACCACGCCCACAGAGAACAACCCACTTGGCTAACAAGTCCAGATTTGTAGTCAGGAATGAAGGGGCCATATCTCAGGAAAGGAGAGGCGTAGGAACTAAAGAAAAACAACGCCGGATTCAGGAGAACAGCGGCGTTTACACCAGGTAATAAAGATACATGTTTATTCAAAGCGACGTGTCCTCTTTAAGACTAGTTTAATTTTGCATTGGCTAAAATATAGGCACCCCAACGTTTCCATTTTACCCTGACCAAAAATGCTGCATAAAAAGCTTAGAAAGCCTAAGTCTTTAACTTCAGGATTCTTATCTGAGGCCTTCGAGTCCATAATGAGACAGACCTAAAAATGATAAATAATGTAAGAGCATGTCTGATAATAAATGGCGGCCATGACACTCAGATGCCTTGTGTTACTCAACTAATTCAGTCAATGGTAGCTCAGAATGAGTAACGGTCACATCTTCCCTTTGAAGGAGCTTCATTGATTGGCGGCGTATAAAAAAGAGAATAATAATGAAAGTCCTGAATAATATATAGTAGAGTTTCTCAACTGGAGCGAAGATAGAAGAGAGAACTTCAATATTGACCTTATAAAATGGAGAACCGGCTTCCCGGTGACTCGGTGGTGGTTGATTTGATAAACCTCTGCTTTTGTTTTGAGATCTCGTGGTAAATGTTCCCATTCTCAGTAGAGCAAAGAGAGCTAAAACCACTGTTTAGGCAAGACCGGCCGACTCTCTTATGTCTGAGGAGCTAAACCCACTGTATAGGCAAGACCGGCCGACTCTCTTATGTCTGAGGAGCTAAACCCACTGTTTAGGCAAGACCGGCCGACTCTCTTATGTCTGAGGAGCTAAACCCACTGACTAGGCAAGACCGGCCGACTCTCTTATGTCTGAGGAGCTAAAACCACTGACTAGGCAAGACCGGCCGACTCTCTTATGTCTGAGGAGCTAAACCCACTGACTAGGCAAGACCGGCCGACTCTCTTATGTCTGAGGAGCTAAACCCACTGTTTAGGCAAGACCGGCCGACTCTCTTATGTCTGAGGAGCTAAACCCACTGACTAGGCAAGACCGGCCGACTCTCTTATGTCTGAGGAGCTAAAACCACTGACTAGGAAAGACCGGCCGACTCTCTTATGTCTGAGGAGCTAAAACCACTGACTAGGCAAGACCGGCCGACTCTCTTATGTCTGAGGAGCTAAACCCACTGTTTAGGCAAGACCGGCCGACTCTCTTATGTCTGAGGAGCTAAACCCACTGACTAGGCAAGACCGGCCGACTCTCTTATGTCTGAGGAGCTAAAACCACTGACTAGGAAAGACCGGCCGACTCTCTTATGTCTGAGGAGCTAAAACCACTGACTAGGCAAGACCGACCGACTCTCTTATGTCTGAGGAGCTAAACCCACTGTTTAGGCAAGACCGGCCGACTCTCTTATGTCTGAGGAGCTAAACCCACTGTTTAGGCAAGACCGGCCGACTCTCTTATGTCTGAGGAGCTAAAACCACTGACTAGGAAAGACCGGCCGACTCTCTTATGTCTGAGGAGCTAAAACCACTGACTAGGCAAGACCGGCCGACTCTCTTATGTCTGAGGAGCTAAACCCACTGTTTAGGCAAGACCGGCCGACTCTCTTATGTCTGAGGAGCTAAACCCACTGTTTAGGCAAGACCGGCCGACTCTCTTATGTCTGAGGAGCTAAACCCACTGACTAGGCAAGACCGGCCGACTCTCTTATGTCTGAGGAGCTAAACCCACTGTTTAGGCAAGACCGGCCGACTCTCTTATGTCTGAGGAGCTAAAACCACTGACTAGGCAAGACCGGCCGACTCTCTTATGTCTGAGGAGCTAAAACCACTGACTAGGCAAGACCGGCCGACTCTCTTATGTCTGAGGAGCTAAACCCACTGTTTAGGCAAGACCGGCCGACTCTCTTATGTCTGAGGAGCTAAACCCACTGTTTAGGCAAGACCGGCCGACTCTCTTATGTCTGAGGAGCTAAACCCACTGTTTAGGCAAGACCGGCCGACTCTCTTATGTCTGAGGAGCTAAACCCACTGACTAGGCAAGACCGGCCGACTCTCTTATGTCTGAGGAGCTAAACCCACTGTTTAGGCAAGACCGGCCGACTCTCTTATGTCTGAGGAGCTAAAACCACTGACTAGGCAAGACCGGCCGACTCTCTTATGTCTGAGGAGCTAAAACCACTGACTAGGCAAGACCGGCCGACTCTCTTATGTCTGAGGAGCTAAACCCACTGTTTAGGCAAGACCGGCCGACTCTCTTATGTCTGAGGAGCTAAACCCACTGTTTAGGCAAGACCGGCCGACTCTCTTATGTTTGAGGAGCTAAACCCACTGTTTAGGCAAGACCGGCCGACTCTCTTATGTCTGAGGAGCTACTCATTCCAACATGGCCTAGATTCTGTAAAGACAAGCCACCACCAAAGACTCTTACGTTTGATATCATATTTACGCTCAGTTGAAATGAGCATGCACATCGATCGGGGTTAGCTGTCAACAGCTAATAAAGGCACCCAGAAACACACAGGTTAAAGAGAGCAATCCAAGGGGGTACATACAGTTAGACAGACAAAGCAACGGGGTCTTCACAGTCTACATACACACCTTACTAAGTCCCTCGTTAGGACCCTCGCTAGCAATCTTGTATATACTCAGTCACTGTAAGCCAACCTTTACATGACTAGTATCCCACACTTTCACTAGTTTCCTCTCCACAGGCTCTCAAATCTCCAAATGTCAGTTGTCTCTCAGCTAGTGGGTAGACAACTGTTACAGTCACCGTGCCCCCCAATATAATAATAGTCCCAGTGCCCTCATAAAAGTAATAGTCACTTTGCTTCCATAGTACGTGTCGGACTCACAATCAATAACTACAGCTAGGCAATAACCATGTAAAACCATACATTCCCTTATATTAATAGTCACAGTGTCCCCCAATATAATATTAGTCCCAGTGGCCTCATGAAAGAAATAGTCACTTTGCTTCCATAGTAGGTGTCAGACTCAAAATCAATAACTGCATGTAACGTCTGCCCTTGACCACAGACTCGGGATTACTGTCACGGACAGACTAGGGCTAGCCACCAAGTCGGCAGGAGCTCAAGAACTCTGAAACCCTTTAACCCCTGTACAAGGATTTGGAATTAGACAAGGTCCAGGTGATCGCTGCCTATGGACGGCTGCAATCCAGGAAAGTGTGATCGTCTGGCAGGGTCCAAACCAGGAGGCACAAAAAGGAACAAAAACCAGCAGGCAGGAGCGTAGTCCAGAAATCAGGCATAGGTCAAAACCAGAAATGGCGGCGAGGTACAAACACGACAGGTAGGACAGTAGTCAATAAGCAGGCAGAGATTAAAACACAGGGATCAATACAGAACAGAACAGGAACCAGACACTAGCAGAAATACAAAACTATCTCTGGCAGTGACCAGCAGTCAGGAGGGGGGATAAGAGGGGTGTGGTGTCTTCCAATTGGCTGTATCTGAATGGTGGTACCTTCATCTGTAAGACACACACCACCTACAGTCAGCCAGTGGTACTGCAGGTCCCAGGGAAACCCAGGTTAGTGGATGAGTGGAGCCTGCGCCCACCAGAGCCACTGGCACCGACTCTTCTATCATCACCAGCACAGTCCATGGCGGGAATATAGCGGCGCCTGGTGACCGAAGCAGAAGTCGCAGGAGTGGACTCTGGTGAGGACGTGACACTAGCACTAGACAATAACCATGTAAAACCATAAATTCACTTATATTAATAGACACAGTGTCCCCCAATATAATATTAGTCCCAGTGCCTTCTTAAAAGTAATAGTCACTTTGCTTCCATAGTAGGTGTCAGACTCACAATCAAAAATTACCGCTAGGAAATAACCATGTAAAACCATAAATTAATAGTCACCGTGTCCCCCAATATAATATTAGTCCCAGTGCCTTCTAAAAGTAATAGTTACTTTGCTTGCATAGTTGTCTCCTGTAAACAGCACCCACAGACATGAGGGGTTCCTGCTCTGCTATCTCTATTTAGCTTATGTCCAGGAGCAGCAGAAGCAGCATGGATGACATTAGACATCAATACTGAGCAGTGCAGCTGTGAATCCAGTACTGGCGTGAACACCTACTAGAAAGCAGGAGCACGATCTGTATGCTTCTGTACCTATTTCTCACCATGCTCCTTCTCACTGAAATTTGATACCTGGTAGATTTTCTCATAACCAGGACTGATATTTGAATTTAGGAGACAGAGGGAGAAGGGAAAAGGTGGCTCATAAGTGGAGAAAGAAGCCGATTTCTTTGATAAGATATATTGCAAAGTTTCTTACATTCACCTGTACTTTTGATTTATGCCAAATTTAAAAAAACAACATTGTCCCTTTAAGTCCTGGGAAACCCCTTTAAGTGATCTTTCTTACTATATTTATGCTACTTTCTTTGTTTTTGTTTAATCCAGGCCTATGATTAGTTATTATTTTTTCCAATTAAATACTCCTTTGCTTGCGCCTATTGGATCCGGTTGATTAATATTTTGGCTCATACGTATTTAGCAGGGTGTAGAGCTCTCATCTCCATCCCGGGAACACTTCCTCGGCACAGACGTTAATTTTTCTTCAGTCATTCCCTTTATGTCCAAGAGACTTGTTCTCAAACAAAAAGACTAAGGTTAGAGGAATATGATCCATGTTCAAACTAACTCTTCAAACACAGGCAATTTTCTTCTGAAACTTCTTCCGAGCTACATGGTACTTGGAGAAGTTTAAAGGTTTTTTCTGCTCTTCTGCAGTTCCCCCCTAGTAGGCGGGGAAAATCCCTGGTGTCAAACTTCAAAGGAAATCCTGAGTTCACGTTGCATTCATGTTGAACTCACAGCTTAACCACAGACTTCTAAAGCACCCACGCCCAAAAACATGCTGCTTTTTAAGCGGTGCTAGAAGCCGTGTGGACATGTCAAACTAGAAAGGAAGGAGCACTGCTCTTGTCGAGTTACTCCAGCAACCTCCTGTGATAAAAGCAAATATACATTCCTTTCAGGTAGAACATCATTTATCTAAGTTACGAAAGTGATACCTATAACCCAGAGATGGTCAGCCGGGTCCCACTCTTCAGGACTCTCAAAAAGCAGGAAAACCAAAGTGATCTTGTCATTTCTCTTTCATTCGTTTTACTCTACCTTCACACTTCCTCATCAACTTGCGACCTGGAAACCAGAAGAAAAAAAAATAATCCAGCAACACACGGAGAATCCTATAAAACAATCCAATCTTGGGCTACAAGATCCACGACATGAAGATTGACAT
Organism: Anomaloglossus baeobatrachus; assembly: GCF_048569485.1. Lineage (NCBI taxonomy): Eukaryota > Metazoa > Chordata > Amphibia > Anura > Aromobatidae > Anomaloglossus > Anomaloglossus baeobatrachus. The sequence goes on from NC_134361.1 coordinate 232,606,582, forward strand.
GTTACACTTCAACATTACAGTTACTAATAGTAAATTCCCTTACATTAATAGTCACAGTGCCCCCCAATATAATATTAGTCCCAGTGCCCTCAAAAAAGTAATAGTCACATTGCTTCAAATAGTAGGTGTCACAATCAATAACCACCGCTAGGCAATAACCAAGTAACACCATACATTTCCACTTATTAATAGTCACAGTGCCCCCCAATATAATATTAGTCCCAGTGCCCTCAAAAAAGTAATAGTCACATTGCTTCAAATAGTAGGTGTCACAATCAATAACCACCGCTAGGCAATAACCAAGTAACACCATACATTTCCATTTATTAATAGTCACAGTGCCCCCCAATATAATATTAGTCCCAGTGCCCTCAATAAAGTAATAGTCACATTGCTTCCATAGTAGGTGTTACGATAAATAACCACCGCTAGGCAATAACCAAGTAACACCATGCATTTCCACTTATTAATAGTCACAGTGCCCTCAAAAACAGTATATAACTTCCATAGTAGGTGTCTCAATCAATAACCACCGCTAGACAATAACCATGTAAAACCATAAATGCCCTTATATTAATAGCCACAAAACCCCCAATAGAAAATTAGTCCCAGTGCCCTCAATAAAGTAATTGTCACTTTGCTTCCATAGTATGTGTTACGATAAATAACCACCGCTAGGCAATAACAATGTAGAACCATATGTGTTATATATTAATAGTCACAGTGCCCTCAAAAATCAGTAATAGTCACTTTGTTTCCATATTAGGTGTTACAATTAACAACTACTGCTAGCCAATAACCAAATAAAACCATAAATGCCCTTATATTAATAGTCATAATACCCCCCAATATAATACTAGTCCCAGTGCCCTCAAAAAGTAATAGTCCCTTTGCTTCCATAGTGGGTGTTACAATCAATAACCATGTAATACCATAAGTTCCCTCATATTAATAGTCACAGTGCCCCCCAATAGAATATTAGTCCCAATGTCCTTAATAACAGTAATAGTCCCATTACTTCCATAGTAGGTGTCACAATCAATAACCACCACTAGGCAATAACCATGTAAAGCCATACATTTCCATATATTAATAGCTGCAGTGTCCCCTAATATAATGTTAGTCCCAGTGCCCTCCTAAAAGCAATAATCACTTTGCTTCCATAGTAGGTGTTACAATCAATATCCACTGCTAAGCTATAACCATGTAAAATCATAAATTTCCTTATATTATTAGTCACAATGCCCCCCAACATAATATTAGTCCCAGTGCCCTCAAAAAAGTAATATTCTCAATGCTTCCTTAATAGCAATAATAACAATGCCCCAGTCCCAGTTACCCCATACAAGTCATTACAGAGCTCTCATAATAGAAATATTTTCTGTGCCCCATAACAGTAATAGTCACAGTACCCTCATAATAATGATTGTCACATTGCACCCATGATAGTAATATTCACACTGTGTCCCTTATAGTAATACTCAGCGTGTTGTGTTATGTGTCCCATAATAATAATAGTCACAGTGCCTCCATATTAATAATATAGGAACTACCATAATGGTAATAGTCACATTGCCTCCATAATAATAGTAATATTCCTGTGCTCCATAACTGTATAAGTCACAGTGCCCCTATAATAGCAATTGTCACTGTGCCTCCATAATAGTAATAGTCACAGTGCCTCCATAATAGTAATAATCACCGTGCCTCCATAATAGTAATAATCACCGTGCCTCCATAGTAGTAATAATCACCGTGCCTCCATAATAGTAATAATCACCGTGCCTCCATAGTAGTAATAATCACCGTGCCTCCATAATAGTAATAGTCACCGTGCCTCCATAATAGTAATAATCACCGTCCTCCATAATAGTAATAATCACCGTGCCTCCATAATAGTAATAATCACCGTGCCTCCATAATAGTAATAATCACCGTGCCTCCATAATAGTAATAGTCACCGTCCTCCATAATAGTAATAGTCACAGTGCTTCCATAATAGTAATAATCACAGTGCTTCCATAATAGTAATAATCACAGTGCCTCCATAATAGTAATAATCACCGTGCCTCCATAATAGTAATAGTCACCGTGCCTCCATAATAGTAATAATCACCGTCCTCCATAATAGTAATAATCACCGTGCCTCCATAATAGTAATAATCACCGTGCCTCCATAATAGTAATAATCACCGTGCCTCCATAATAGTAATAGTCACCGTCCTCCATAATAGTAATAGTCACCGTGCCTCCATAATAGTAATAATCACAGTGCTTCCATAATAGTAATAATCACAGTGCCTCCATAATAGTAATAGTCACCGTCCTCCATAATAGTAATAGTCACCGTGCCTCCATAATAGTAATAGTCACAGTGCCTCCATAATAGTAATAGTCACCGTGCCTCCATAATAGTAATAGTCACCGTCCTCCATAATAGTAATAATCACCGTGCCTCCATAATAGTAATAATCACCGTGCCTCCATAATAGTAATAGTCACCGTCCTCCATAATAGTAATAGTCACCGTGCCTCCATAATAGTAATAGTCACAGTGCCTCCATAATAGTAATAGTCACCGTGCCTCCATAATAGTAATAGTCACCGTCCTCCATAATAGTAATAGTCACCGTGCCTCCATAATAGTAATAATCACCGTGCCTCCATAATAGTAATAATCACCGTGCCTCCATAGTAGTAATAATCACCGTGCCTCCATAATAGTAATAATCACCGTGCCTCCATAATAGTAATAGTCACTGTGCCTCCATAATAGTAATAATCACCGTGCCTCCATAATAGTAATAATCACCGTGCCTCCATAATAGTAATAATCACAGTGCCTCCATAATAGTAATAATCACCGTGCCTCCATAATAGTAATAATCACCGTGCCTCCATAATAGTAATAATCACCGTGCCTCCATAATAGTAATAGTCACAGTGCCTCCATAATAGTAATAATCACCGTGCCTCCATAATAGTAATAATCACCGTGCCTCCATAATAGTAATAATCACCGTCCTCCATAATAGTAATAGTCACAGTGCCTCCATAATAGTAATAATCACCGTGCCTCCATAATAGTAATAGTCACCGTGCCTCCATAATAGTAATAGTCACAGTGCCTCCATAATAGTAATAATCACCGTGCCTCCATAGTAGTAATAATCACCGTGCCTCCATAATAGTAATAATCACCGTGCCTCCATAGTAGTAATAATCACCGTGCCTCCATAATAGTAATAGTCACCGTCCTCCATAATAGTAATAGTCACAGTGCCTCCATAATAGTAATAATCACCGTCCTCCATAATAGTAATAATCACCGTGCCTCCATAATAGTAATAGTCACAGTGCCTCCATAATAGTAATAGTCACCGTGCCTCCATAATAGTAATAATCACCGTGCCTCCATAATAGTAATAATCACCGTGCCTCCATAATAGTAATAATCACAGTGCCTCCATAATAGTAATAGTCACCGTGCCTCCATAATAGTAATAATCACCGTGCCTCCATAATAGTAATAATCACAGTGCCTCCATAATAGTAATAATCACAGTGCCTCCATAATAGTAATAATCACCGTGCCTCCATAATAGTAATAATCACCGTGCCTCCATAATAGTAATAGTCACAGTGCCTCCATAATAGTAATAATCACCGTGCCTCCATAATAGTAATAATCACCGTGCCTCCATAATAGTAATAATCACCGTCCTCCATAATAGTAATAGTCACAGTGCCTCCATAATAGTAATAATCACCGTGCCTCCATAATAGTAATAGTCACCGTGCCTCCATAATAGTAATAGTCACAGTGCCTCCATAATAGTAATAATCACCGTGCCTCCATAATAGTAATAATCACCGTGCCTCCATAATAGTAATAATCACCGTGCCTCCATAATAGTAATAATCACCGTGCCTCCATAATAGTAATAATCACAGTGCCTCCATAATAGTAATAATCACCGTGCCTCCATAATAGTAATAATCACCGTGCCTCCATAATAGTAATAATCACCGTGCCTCCATAATAGTAATAGTCACAGTGCCTCCATAATAGTAATAATCACCGTGCCTCCATAATAGTAATAATCACCGTGCCTCCATAATAGTAATAATCACCGTCCTCCATAATAGTAATAGTCACAGTGCCTCCATAATAGTAATAATCACCGTGCCTCCATAATAGTAATAGTCACCGTGCCTCCATAATAGTAATAGTCACAGTGCCTCCATAATAGTAATAATCACCGTGCCTCCATAGTAGTAATAATCACCGTGCCTCCATAATAGTAATAATCACCGTGCCTCCATAGTAGTAATAATCACCGTGCCTCCATAATAGTAATAGTCACCGTCCTCCATAATAGTAATAGTCACAGTGCCTCCATAATAGTAATAATCACCGTCCTCCATAATAGTAATAATCACCGTGCCTCCATAATAGTAATAGTCACAGTGCCTCCATAATAGTAATAGTCACCGTGCCTCCATAATAGTAATAATCACCGTGCCTCCATAATAGTAATAATCACCGTGCCTCCATAATAGTAATAATCACAGTGCCTCCATAATAGTAATAGTCACCGTGCCTCCATAATAGTAATAATCACCGTGCCTCCATAATAGTAATAATCACAGTGCCTCCATAATAGTAATAATCACAGTGCCTCCATAATAGTAATAATCACCGTGCCTCCATAATAGTAATAATCACCGTGCCTCCATAATAGTAATAGTCACAGTGCCTCCATAATAGTAATAATCACCGTGCCTCCATAATAGTAATAATCACCGTGCCTCCATAATAGTAATAATCACCGTCCTCCATAATAGTAATAGTCACAGTGCCTCCATAATAGTAATAATCACCGTGCCTCCATAATAGTAATAGTCACCGTGTCTCCATAATAGTAATAGTCACAGTGCCTCCATAATAGTAATAATCACCGTGCCTCCATAGTAGTAATAATCACCGTGCCTCCATAATAGTAATAATCACCGTGCCTCCATAATAGTAATAATCACCGTCCTCCATAATAGTAATAGTCACAGTGCCTCCATAGTAGTAATAGTCACAGTGCCTCCATAACTGTAATATCCCCTATAGTAGTCATAGCCAGAGTTCCCCATAATAGTAATCTTCACAGTGCCTCCATAACAATAATGGTCCCTATAATAGTAATAGTCACAGTGCCTCCATAGTAGTAATAGTCACAGAGCCTCCATAACAGTAATATCCCCTATAGTAGTCATAGCCAGAGTTCCCCATAATAGTAATCTTCACAGTGCCTCCATAACAATAATGGTCCCTATAATAGTAATAGTCACAGTGCCTCCATAGTAGTAATAGTCACAGTGCCTCCATAGTAGTAATAGTCACAGTGCCTCCATAACAGTAATATCCCCTATAGTAGTCATAGCCAGAGTTCCCCATAATAGTAATCTTCACAGTGCCTCCATAACAATAATGGTCCCTATAATAGTAATAGTCACAGTGCCTCCATAGTAGTAATAGTCACAGAGCCTCCATAACAGTAATATCCCCTATAGTAGTCATAGCCAGAGTTCCCCATAATAGTAATAATCACCGTCCTCCATAATAGTAATAGTCACAGTGCTTCCATACTAGTAATAGTCACAGTGCCTCCATAGTAGTAATAGTCACAGTGCCTCCATAACAGTAATATCCCCTATAGTAGTCATAGCCAGAGTTCCCCATAATTGTAATCTTCACAGTGCCTCCATAACAATAATGGTCCCTATAATAGTAATAGTCACAGTGCCTCCATAGTAGTAATAGTCACAGTGCCTCCATAGTAGTAATAGTCACAGTGCCTCCATAACTGTAATATCCCCTATAGTAGTCATAGCCAGAGTTCCCCATAATAGTAATAATCACCATCCTCCATAATAGTAATAGTCACAGTGCTTCCATACTAGTAATAGTCACAGTGCCTCCATAGTAGTAATAGTCACAGTGCCTCCATAATAGTAATAGTCACAGTGCCTCCATAACAGTAATATCCCCTATAGTAGTCATAGCCAGAGTTCCCCATAATAGTAATAGTCACAGTGCCTCCATAATAGTAATAATCACCGTCCTCCATAATAGTAATAGTCACAGTGCCTCCATAATAGTAATAGTCACAGTGCCTCCATAACAGTAATATCCCCTATAGTAGTCATAGCCAGAGTTCCCCATACTAGTAATAATCACCGTGCCTCCATAGTAGTAATAGTCACAGTGCCTCCATAACTGTAATATCCCCTATAGTAGTCATAGCCAGAGTTCCCCATAATTGTAATAGTCACAGTGCCTCCATAATAGTAATAGTCACAGTGCTTCCATACTAGTAATAGTCACAGTGCCTCCATAATAGTAATAGTCACAGTGCCTCCATAATAGTAATAGTCACAGTGCTTCCATACTAGTAATAGTCACAGTGCTTCCATAATAGTAATAGTCACAGTGCCTCCATAATAGTAATAGTCACAGTGCTTCCATAATAGTAATAGTCACAGTGCTTCCATAATAGTAATAGTCACAGTGCTTCCATAATAGTAATAGTCACAGTGCCTCCATAATAGTAATAGTCACAGTGCTTCCATAATAGTAATAGTCACAGTGCCTCCATAATAGTAATAGTCACAGTGCTTCCATACTAGTAATAGTCACAGTGCTTCCATAATAGTAATAGTCACAGTGCCTCCATAATAGTAATAATCACCGTGCCTCCATAACAGTAATATCCCCTATAGTAGTCATAGCCAGAGTTCCCCATAATAGTAATAGTCACCGTGCCTCCATAACAGTAATATCCCCTATAATAGTCATAGCCAGAGTTCCCCATACTAGTAATAGTCACAGTGCCTCCATAATAGTAATAGTCACAGTGCCTCCATAATAGTAATAATCACCGTGCCTCCATAACAGTAATAATCACAGTGCCTCCATAATAGTAATAATCACCGTGCCTCCATAACAGTAATATCCCCTATAGTAGTCATAGCCAGAGTTCCCCATAATTGTAATAGTCACAGTGCCTCCATAACAGTAATATCCCCTATAATAGTCATAGCCAGAGTTCCCCATAATAGTAATAGTCACAGTGCCTCCATAACAATAATGGTCCCTATAATAGTTATAGTCACGGTGTGTGATGCCTGCCCAGAACCACAGCGTCAGGATGGCTGATACGGACAAGGTAGAGGAAAGCTGCTCACTAAGCAGGATCCAGAGAACCCTGAAACCCTTTAACCCCTATACAGGGATTTGGAATTACTACAGGGCCCTGGAGATCACTACCTGTGGAAGGCCGAGTCCAAGAAGAAAAGTCCACAGGCCGGGTCAAACCAGGAGATACAAGGGACAAAATTGGCAGACAAGGGCCTAGTCAGGAAATCAGGCAGAGGACAAAAGTGAAGATGGCAGCGAGGTACAAATACAGCAGGCAGGAGAGAAGTCAGAGGGCAGGCAGAGGTCAAAACACGGGAATCAATATACAGAGCAGGGCGAGAACTAGAGACTAGCAGGAATACAGACCTATATCTGGCAGGGACCAGCAGTCAGGAGGGGGATAAGAGGGGTGTGGTGTCTTCCCATTAGCTGTAGCTGAATGGTGGTAACTTCAGCTGGAAGACACACGCCACCTACAGTCAGCCAGTGGTACTGCAGCAGGCAGGAGAGAAGTCAGAGGGCAGGCAGAGGTCAAAACACGGGAATCAATATACAGAGCAGGGCGAGAACTAGAGACTAGCAGGAATACAGACCTATATCTGGCAGGGACCAGCAGTCAGGAGGGGATAAGAGGGGTGTGGTGCTTCCCATTAGCTGTAGCTGAATGGTGGTAACTTCAGCTGGAAGACACACGCCACCTACAGTCAGCCAGTGGTACTGCAGCAGGCAGGAGAGAAGTCAGAGGGCAGGCAGAGGTCAAAACACGGGAATCAATATACAGAGCAGGGCGAGAACTAGAGACTAGCAGGAATACAAAACTATATCTGGCAGTGACCAGCAGTCAGGAGGGGGATAAGAGGGGTGTGGTGTCTTCCCATTAGCTGTAGCTGAATGGTGGTAACTTCAGCTGGAAGACACACGCCACCTACAGTCAGCCAGTGGTACTGCAGCAGGCAGGAGAGAAGTCAGAGGGCAGGCAGAGGTCAAAACACAGGGATCAATATACAGAGCAGGGCGAGAACCAGAGACTAGCAGGAATACAGACCTATATCTGGCAGGGACCAGCAGTCAGGAGGGGATAAGAGGGGTGTGGTGTCTTCCCATTAGCTGTAGCTGAATGGTGGTAACTTCAGCTGGAAGACACACGCCACCTACAGTCAGCCAGTGGTACTGCAGCAGGCAGGAGAGAAGTCAGAGGGCAGGCAGAGGTCAAAACACAGGGATCAATATACAGAGCAGGGCGAGAACCAGAGACTAGCAGGAATACAGACCTATATCTGGCAGGGACCAGCAGTCAGGAGGGGATAAGAGGGGTGTGGTGTCTTCCCATTAGCTGTAGCTGAATGGTGGTAACTTCAGCTGGAAGACACACGCCACCTACAGTCAGCCAGTGGTACTGCAGCAGGCAGGAGAGAAGTCAGAGGGCAGGCGGGGTCAAAACACGGGAATCAATATACAGAGCAGGGCGAGAACCAGAGACTAGCAGGAATACAGACCTATATCTGGCAGGGACCAGCAGTCAGGAGGGGATAAGAGGGGTGTGGTGTCTTCCCATTAGCTGTAGCTGAATGGTGGTAACTTCAGCTGGAAGACACACGCCACCTACAGTCAGCCAGTGGTACTGCAGGTGTCAGTGAAACCTAGCTTAGTGGATGAGCGGAGCCTGCGCCCACCACAGCCACTGGCGCCGACTCCTCCCCTATCACCAGCGCAGTCCATAGCGGGAATATGGCGGCGCCTGGTGACCGAAGTCGCAGGAGCAGACTCTGGTGAGGACGTGACAGAGTGCCCCCATAATAGTCACAGTGCCTCCATAATAGTAATAGCCCATATAACGCCATAATTTTGAAAAAGAAATTGCAAAGAGCTGACGTGCTGCAGATTTTTTGAAAAACGCAAAGAAAAAAATAACATGAGATTTCAGAAACCTCATTCATTTTGCTGGTATTGTAAACTGTGAACTGCAGCTAAAATACAATAAAAAAAACTGCATCGGAGAAAACCGCAACGTGTGAACAAGCCTTTAATGTGAGAGATGGCTCCGAGGGCTTATCCCACGTGTCCTACAGGCACGTCAGCCCGATTCATTGAATGATCAGAGCAGACCTTGTCTTCAATGACTTACAATCCCTGTTATAAGGGGTCTCGTGTCTTCATGAATGGACCTCGACTAGAAGAATGCACTCATAAGCCGCACACATGCCTCCAATGATCGTACACGCAATACTCGTGTTGTCTGAGAAGTGGCTCAGCGCCAGGAGACTACAAACACACACAAGTGAATGGGAAAAGCCGTGAAAGTTACACACTTTACATCCACTACACGGCCACGACTGGGCTCACATGGCAGGTAAACAATGGCCTCGGGATCACGCTGCCTTTGAAGACGTCCACAGCTTTCACTTTCTTTTGTCCCTTTAAATACACTGAAACAACAGCATCAGGAAATAAATAAATCGTCCTTCCTCCGCAGACATAGTTCAGGGCAATCCTGCCAACCTCTTCTTGATTCCTAAAGGATGTGATAGGAACATTTTTGCAATATTTTTTGTATCGCCTCCAATGCATCGAAAATAACAAATGAGGCAAATTTGCAAATCTTCTTGATTAAAAAAAAAATCCCTGCCGTTTTGTGTATACAGCTGCTGTGCAGAGCTATGCGTATTAGGCGCTGTTTACATTGACCACTGATCGGCTGCATGTTTGACAATCTGCTGCTGTTTCATATGCTGTTTAGACAGGCCGACCGCGCGGCCAACGAGCACAGAACGAGCGGGAATAGATTGTTCTGTTCACATTATATCCTATATACATGGGACCAGTGGCGCAACTGGAGTTCGAGGGGTCGCAGTGCAAAATTTGGACCTGCCCCCCCGGTATACATGTCCTTGTCCTAGGCCCCTTCCTGGTATTTACGTCCTTATCCTGCTCCCATCCTAGACCCCTTCTTAGCATATATGCCCCCATTCTGGTATACATATCCCCATCCTGTGTCTCATCCTGGTATATATCTCCCCATCTTGGTAAATACAGTATGTCCCATCCATGGCTCTTCTTGGTATATATGTACCTCATTCTGGGTCCTTCCTGGTATATATGCCCCCAACCTGGTATCTACATCCTTATCCTGCCTCCATCTCAGACCCCTTTTTAGTATATATGCCCCCATCCTAGTATACATGTCCCCATCCTGGGTCTCATCTGGGTATATATGTCCCCATCCTGGTTTATATGTTGCCCTCCTGGTATATATGTATCCATCCTGGCTGCCTCCTGGTATATATGTCCCCTTCCTGGTATATATTTCTTCGTTCTGTCTCTAGATCAGGAAGAAAAACTCACTCTCCCCGACTCCCACGTTGCGCAGCATCCTCCTCTGTAGCCAGCATGCAGTGGCTACAGAGGGCATATTCTCTTTAAAACATGACCTCTATTCTTATATCGGACATTGGCCATCCATTCAGGAAGAATGGACTTATCATAGTGGATTTTGGGAAAAAACAAACAGCTCAGCTCCTGACTATAGGCTGCGTTTAGTATTGCAAATGAGCCCCGATCAAGAGAAAAAGGCGTGATATGTGTATGCTCGGAGATGTGCAATCCGTGCTTGATAAATTTAGTGTGGAAGTCAGGGAGCTGTCTCAGAGGAAAATCGAGTTACACCCATTGTCTGACTCAATGCTGCTCTGCAACTTCTGAGTTACGCAATGCCTCCGAGTGTGCCCGTACACAAGGCAGAAACATTTATGTAACCCTAGTCCTGCCAACACAAAGCTGTCCACGGTCACATTTCTATTGCAAAGGATGAAAGCGGTGTTCTTCTTTAGATTAATATGTCAATCATATATCGTTAACATTAAGCTTTTCTTTAAAGGGGTTGTCTCGTGATCGTAGATCAGGAGCATACCGCTACCCTGCCTGGTGCTTGCCTGGGTGCACTGTTCTGCGGAGTCATTGTTCACACCAGCGGCTTCATTGCGCTGTTCACCCAAAGCATGGGTTTTCCGCTGCATCAATGAAGTAAAAGGGCATCCAATTATCCAGCCAGTTTCTGTCACGCTAGGTATGGGGAAGTACCAAGCAAGTGGCGAAAGGTAAGGGAAAGGGATACCTGCGTCTAGGGAAGGGGAAGATGGTGACCCCTGACCAAACTTACCGCTGGTCCCTGGGGTCCCTCACCTCCCTAGATAGGTACCACACCTATGCGCCGAGCAGGATACCTGACCCTAGGTATCCCTACTGCTGGTCCCTGGGGTCCCTCACCTCCCTAGATAGGTCCACAGCTATGTGCCGAGCAGGATACCTGACCCTAGGTGTCCCTACTGCTGGTTCCTGGGGTCCCTCACCACCCTAGATAGGTACCACACCTATGTGCCGAGCAGGATACCTGACCCTAGGTGTCCCTACTGCTGGTCCCTGGGGTCCCTCACCACCCTAGATAGGTTCCACACCTATGCACTGAGCCGGATACCTGACCCTAGGTATCCCTACTGCTGGTCCCTGGGGTCCTCACCACCCTAGATAGGTTCCACACCTATGCACCGAGCCGGATACCTGACCCTATGTATCCCTACTGCTGGTCCCTGGCGTCCCTCACCACCCTAGATAGGTTCCACACCTATGCGCCGAGCAGGATACCTGACCCTAGGTATCCCTACTGCTGGTCCCTGGGGTCCCTCACCACCCTAGATAGGTTCCACACCTATGCGCCGAGCAGGATACCTGACCCTAGGTATCCCTACTGCTGGTCCCTGGGGTCCTCACCTCCCTAGATAGGTACCACACCTATGCGCCGAGCCGGATACCTGACCCTAGGTATCCCTACTGCTGGTCCCTGGGGTCCCTCACCTCCCTAGATAGGTACCACACCTATGCGCCGAGCAGGATACCTGACCCTAGGTATCCCTACTGCTGGTCCCTGGGGTCCCTCACCACCTTAGATAGGTTCTGCACCTATGCGCCGAGCAGGATACCTGACCCATGGTGTCCCCAGTGCTGGTCCCTGGGGTCCCTCACCACCTTAGATAGGTTCCGCACCTATGCGCCGAGCCGGATACCTGACCCTAGATATCCCTACTGCTGGTCCCTGGGGTCCCTCACCACCTTAGATAGGTTCCACACCTATGTGCTGAGCCAGATACCTGACCCTAGGTATCCCTACTGCTGGTCCCTGGGGTCCCTCACCACCTTAGATAGGTTCCACACCTATGTGCTGAGCCAGATACCTGACTCTAGGTATCCCTACTGCTGGTCCCTGGGGTCCCTCACCTCCCTAGATAGGTTCCACACCTATGTGCTGAGCCAGATACCTGACCCTAGGTATCCCTACTGCTGGTCCCTGGGTTCCCTCACCACCCTAGATAGGTTCTGCACCTATGTGCTGAGCCAGATACCTGACCCTAGGTATCCCTACAGCTGGTCCCTGGGTTCCCTCACCACCCTAGATAGGTTCTGCACCTATGTGCTGAGCAGGATACCTGACCCTAGATATCCCTACTGCTGGTCCCTGGGGTCCCTCACCACCCTAGATAGGTCCTGTATCTATGCGCCGAGCAGGATACCTGACCCTAGATATCCCTAGTGCTGGTCCCTGGGGTCCCTCACCACCCTAGATAGGTTCCATGCCTATGCGCCAAGCAGGATACCGGACCCTAGATATTCTTAGTGCTGGGCCCTAAATAGGGAACAGATGGGATGAGCTCTTTGTCAACTCCAATAAACACTATAGAAGACACAAGGAGGACACATGGGGGGAAAAGCATGAACTACTTATCCACAGATGATTCAGGTAGAAGTTCAGCAAAGATAACACAGAGTACAAACCACCTGCTTGCAACCAGAGCTAGAATGAACTGAATATCAAGCACCAGTCCAGGGAAGAAGAGAGTATTTAAGCAACAAGAGAATACTGATGCAGCTGGGTGGAAGGAGAGCTCCTGCTGGGTCCTAAAGCGGAAGAGATGAAAATCCAGCAGGAAAGCTGCATATGCCAATGAATACTGACAACAGGAACAATAGAAAATCAGGGAGCATTTTGCGCAGCTAAACACTGTGACCATCTACTGCCAGAAACCACATGACGGTCTGTCACCCATGACCGTTTCAGGGCAGTGCTTACAAGCTCTATAGTAAAGAGATTGAAAGTGCTGCACTCCTGCCATGGAGAATGAGAACAAATTATATACTGCGGCCTGTAAACTTCCCATTGAGAAATAAAAACAAAAGAACTAGAAATCCCTCTATTCTTGAGAACTGAGAATATTTTTAACAAGAAGTAAATTGCAAAGTTCTTTAGTTTTACAAGCTCTTTCAGCAATTTTACCATTTAAAAGCATAAAAACAGCCCTTTAAGTTTAGTATTTTGGTTATTAGCATGCGTTTGTAAAAAAAAAAATTCTTTAATATTCCCGTTTTCATACAAGTGACATTTTTGAGATTTCTGCAGCTGACTTAACTTTGCTGAGTAGACTGGGGCTGTGCTAGCAGAGTCATCTCATTGTTATTAGAGATTAAGGTAATTGATGTTAGACGCAATTGAACTCTCCAAATATATATGGTCAGGAAACCAAAGCCCGATTCTGGCGGACTGTACTCATTGGATGTGTGAAACCTGTCCATAGGACTGGTGATAAATGTGTGATCGATAGCGGCACCACCCACGAGGATCACTGGAATGCGGGTCTCATTAATACATGACCTTTGCCATTCCATTCAAAGTTTATAGGACTAACGTTTTTATACGGGCCACTTCAGTACACAGAAATAAGTGACATTTTTGTGTTTTCTGGAGCTGCTTTTTCAACTTTGCTGTGTAGACTGGGGCTGTGCTAGCAGGGTCATCTCATTATTATTAGAGAATAAGGTAATTGTTGACAGATGCAATTGAATTCTCTAGATTTTACCTCAACTTCCTCATATGTGGTCAGGAGACCAGAGACTGATTCTGGCGGCTCATACTCGTTGCTGTCATGTGCTGTCCAGATCCGCACACACGGATTACTACTGCGGCATTGGACTCTGTTCACATTGCAGAGTCAGACAGGCAGCCTGGTCTCTCTTAAGTGCTCAGGTTTGCTGGGCGTCGGCTGAGTTGTGTCCAGTGCTCCCAGCCGTGCAGGAGTTAATCCTTTTTGGAGCAGTGTGCAACTCTTCTGAGAGCCAGGTTGCTGCATCCACAGCTGGTCTCTTCCTAATTTAGTCTGGGATGGGTAGTAGGAGATCGCCGGAGATAGCTTCAGCAATCCCGGTCTCAGTGCTTATCCAGCTCATGGTGAACTACTGTTGCTATTCTGTGTGGTGTGAACGTTCCCCTGTTGTCAGTTTATTCCCTACCCTTTTTTTTATTCCCCAGTACACATATTGTCTCTCCTTTGTGTTTGAGTGCAGTGTGTAAGAGGTTTCATTCTCCCTTCTTCTGTCTTTTTCCTGGGGTTTTGTTACTGGGTTTCCAGCACGCTCCCGGGGTGGGGGAGTAAGATCAAGGCTTGGACACAGTTCAAGTCACATTGGGGGCTCGGACCTGGCTACCATCAAGCCTACCTCCGACATAAAGGACAGCACAGGGTCTCGAGTCTGAGGGCCAGTTTAGGAACACTGAGTTTATTTCCTACCCTTTTCTTTATTCCTCTATACATATATTGTCTCTCCTTTGTGTTTGAGTGCAGTGTGTACCAGGTTTCATTCTCCCTTCTCAGTGTCTTTTCTGTGGGGTTTTGTTACTGGGTTTCCGGCTTGCTCCTGGGGTGGGGGGAGTAAGATCAGGGCTTGGACAGGAGTCAGGGTCACGCTGGGGACTCGGATCTTGCTACCATCAAGCTTACCTTTGAAATAAGGGACAGCGCAGGGTCTTGAGTCTGAGGGCCAGTTTAGGAACACTGAGTTTATTTCCTACCCTTTTCTTTATTCCTCTGTATCCGTATTGTCTCTCCTTTGTGTTTGAGTGTAGTGTGTATGAGGTTTCATTCACCCTTGTCCATGTTTTTTTCTGTGGGGTTTTGTTATTGGGTTTCCAGCCTGCTCCCAAGGTGGGGGGAGTAAGATCACGCTGGGGGCTCGGACCTGGCTACCATCAAGCCTACCTCAGAGATAAGGGACAATGCAGGGTCTCGAGTCTGAGAGCCAGTTTAGGACCCCTGGTCAGTCAGTACATACCCAGTGACAGTTGGCTGTGTGAATCCTGTCCATAGGATTGGTGATAAATCTGTGGTCAATAGCGGCACCACCCATGAAGATCACTGGAATTGGAGTCCCATTAGTACATGATCGCTGCCACTCAATTCAGAGTTTATAGGACTAACAGAGATAGCCGACCACTGTACTTGTCAATCCCAAAAATAAGATATCCTGCAGTTGCTATTTATGCAATTTTATACTATAGTGTCCTAGTTATACAGTGCAATCTCATCACCGCGGCACCTTCGTCTTAGCAGTATACACATCATGTAGATTGTGAACGGCAATGATTAGAAATAAAACCCCAGATGTGCTGTAGACTGCGCTGCCAGCTTCACGGCGTCTACAAAAATGTGAGAAAATCGCTTTAAACTTGATAACAGTAAAGAATCTGCTGGAAAAGCGGTGAATATTGATATAATCCAATATACCAAGGAGCGATAAATATACCACCACCAAAACAGGAAAACTGAGACAAGATTACAGCTAACAAGGCAGGGATAATTATCCGTTACTGGTGCCAATAACAACTGACGTAAATCAGCGGCTCCAAACACCAGCGCTGTACACAAAATATAACATTTTGCTTTACAGGGGACCAGTGACTTGCCAAAAATGTGTTTTTGTTTTTTTTTTATTTGGTGTAAATGCCGCTGTTCTCCTGAATCCAAAAATGTTTTCCTTTTTTTACAGCTCCCCTCCGTTCCGGAGATATAGCTCTTTCCCCCCCCCCGTATATAAATCTAAACTTTTTAGTCAAGTGGGCGTGATAATCAACTAGTCTCTGTGGACCACGCCCACTTGGCTAGCAAGACTAGATTTATGTATACTATAGAGGCTGCCGTATCTCAGGAACAGAGAGGTGTAGGAATATAAGAAAAACAATGCCGGATTCAGGTGTCACGATGTCTTTTGGATAGCGGGGAACCGGGAACTAGGTGTCCTATGCTATTCCTAATCTCATGGATACTCCTAATGGTGGACAGGCCTGAGTCGCCTTCCTGGCCCTCTTCTGACCAGTCCTGATCTAATTCTCCCTTCCCCAGGGATGGACGGGGCAGGATTGTGTTGAAACTACGGAAAAAGGAAGACAAGGGAAAAACCAAAACTCGGTCACACAGCACATACATAGGATATGGCAGGAAGGAAGTACAAAAAAACAGGGGTAAACTCCGAACCGCGCCAAACAATAATCACAACTTTCACCAGTAAGTCTGGGACACCACACTTCAAAGACTAACATTGAATGAACTATAGCTGGCATGGGTAGAAGGATTCCACAAGCATAAATAGGAAGGAAGCAGATGTGATAGGTCTCTACACAACACGTGATTAGAGGAGCAAACAGACCAGCAGAAATTAACTCTTACTAGCCTGCCTATGAATCAACACACAACAGTTCGACGCCCGAGTCTGCCTGTGTTAATCCCAGACACCAGAGAGTCAGAATCTGCAATCTGAACAGAGACTGCCGCCGCCATGACAGTCAGCGAAGTTTGTACAAAACTCCATGTGACATCAGAAGAACATGAGAAGTCCATTGGTAAATGGCCGCAAGTGTTCAATTCCCCTGTAGCGCCACCACAGGGAATATGAAGAATTACACAACTCCATTGTTCTAGAGGAAAAGATGCATTATTGCACCTGCGGCTAATAAGTGAGGGTCCTGAATGGAGAGAGTCACATCTATCAGCTCACATTCTGACAGCAGAGTTGGTACTGTCTCTTTTTAGCTGGTTGTAGTTAACCTTTGCGTGCAATTCAGAGAGAAGATGCATCCTATGGGGGGAGAGTAGAGCGGCTCTGCTCTGTAGCTCAGCATCCTGGTGACACTTCATATCGAGGCTTGACACTCACGAGGGGAGTGGGGAATGTCAATGACAAGATGTGCCAGTCATGAGTGGGTGGGTCCTCCAGGCTGGAGGTCATGTGATGCCAAAGAGCCATGTGCTGAGTGTAATTAGCTGTTTTGGATGATCATAGGCGGCATCCTTACAGCTTGTGACACATCTAACATACACTGGAGGGAGATGTGCAGCCGTGTGCTGTGTGCACGCACCGTCCAGGTCACAGAGCGCCGGAACAGCAGAGCCGCTCTGCATATGCAGCGCCAAGCAGGGGAGCAAGTCCTAAGATGCTCTGCGGAGAGAACTCAATGACATTGTTATATTACTATCATATATATATATATATATATATATATATATATATATATATATATATATATATATACACACACGGTATAGAGTAAGAGGATATAATAAAAAAAACACAAAAAAATATAAGTGAATATTTACTGTATATTGTACAGAGATGTAAAAAATAAAATAAAAAAGTCAATATTTATAGAGAGAGAGAGACAGCGGCGAGAGAGAGAGAGAGGAGATGAAAAACAACCCAAAATATATACTGTATATATATATATATATATATATATATATACAGTATATATTTTGGGTTGTTTTTCTTCATATATATATAGATAGATAGAGAGCGAGAGAAAGAGAGAAATATAAAGAAGAGTAAAAAAAAAACCATATACTGTATATACACTCATATATAATGTAGAGATGAAAACAACCGAAAACACACATTATATATATAGATAGAGAGAGAGATACAGTATATAAATAAAAAGATGTAAAAAACAAATGTATCTATAAATATATATACCGTATATATATATATATATATATATATACACACACACAACATATACACATTTTTGTTTTTATATGTACATATATATAGTATATGTGAAATAAAAAAGATATGCTTATATATATATATATATATATATATAGTGAACAGATGTAAAAGAAACGAAAAAAAAAATAATTTATATATATACATTTATATATATATATATTAACTGTAGTACCCAGGCGTTGTAGTAACTGGCTGTCTCTCTCCCAGTCTCTATCTGTCTGTCTGTCTTTCTGTCTCTTTCCCTGTCTGTCAGTGTCTATGTCTCTGTGTCCATCTCTGTCTGTCTCTGTCTCTATCTCTGTGTCTGTCTGTGTGTGTGTGTGTGTATGTCTGTCTCTCTGTCCCTTTCCCCGGTCTGTCCCTTTCCCGCATCTGTCCCTTTCCCGCGTCTGTCCCTTTCCCGCGTCTGTCCCTTTCCCGCGTCTGTCAGAAAGAGACAGACAGAGACTGCCAGCCAGGGAAAGAGACAGACAGAGACTGCCAGCCAGGGAAAGAGACATACAGAGACTGCCAGCCAGGGAAAGAGACAGACAGAGACTGCCAGCCAGGGAAAGAGACAGACAGAGACTGCCAGCCAGGGAAAGAGACAGACAGAGACTGCCAGCCAGGGAAAGAGACAGACAGAGACTGCCAGCCAGGGAAAGAGACAGACAGAGACTGCCAGCCAGGGAAAGAGACATACAGAGACTGCCAGCCAGGGAAAGAGACAGACAGAGACTGCCAGCCAGGGAAAGAGACAGACAGAGACTGCCAGCCAGGGAAAGAGACAGACAGAGACTGCCAGCCAGGGAAAGAGACAGAGACTGCCAGCCAGTGAAAGAGACAGACAGAGACTGCCAGCCAGGGAAAGAGACAGACAGAGACTGCCAGCCAGGGAAAGAGACAGACAGAGACTGCCAGCCAGGGAAAGAGACAGACAGAGACTGCCAGCCAGGGAAAGAGACAGACAGAGACTGCCAGCCAGGGAAAGAGACAGAGACTGCCAGCCAGGGAAAGAGACAGAGACTGCCAGCCAGGGAAAGAGACAGACAGAGACTGCCAGCCAGGGAAAGAGACAGACAGAGACTGCCAGCCAGGGAAAGAGACATACAGAGACTGCCAGCCAGGGAAAGAGACAGACAGAGACTGCCAGCCAGGGAAAGAGACAGACAGAGACTGCCAGCCAGGGAAAGAGACAGACAGAGACTGCCAGCCAGGGAAAGAGACAGACAGAGACTGCCAGCCAGGGAAAGAGACAGAGACTGCCAGCCAGTGAAAGAGACAGACAGAGACTGCCAGCCAGGGAAAGAGACAGACAGAGACTGCCAGCCAGGGAAAGAGACAGACAGAGACTGCCAGCCAGGGAAAGAGACAGACAGACAGACTGCCAGCCAGGGAAAGAGACAGACAGAGACTGCCAGCCAGGGAAAGAGACAGAGACTGCCAGCCAGGGAAAGAGACAGAGACTGCCAGCCAGGGAAAGAGACAGACAGAGACTGCCAGCCAGGGAAAGAGACAGACAGAGACTGCCAGCCAGGGAAAGAGACAGACAGAGACTGCCAGCCAGGGAAAGAGACAGAGACTGCCAGCCAGGGAAAGAGACAGACAGACAGAGACTGCCAGTCAGGGAAAGAGGCAGACAGACTGACAGTCAGGGAAAGAGACAGACAGACAGAGACTGCCAGTCAGGTAAAGAGACAGACAGACAGAGACTGCCAGCCAGGGAAAGAGGCAGACAGACTGACAGTCAGGGAAAGAGGCAGACAGACAGAGACTGCCAGTCAGGGAAAGAGGCAGACAGACTGACAGTCAGGGAAAGAGACAGACAGACAGAGACTGCCAGTCAGGTAAAGAGACAGACAGACAGAGACTGCCAGCCAGGGAAAGAGGCAGACAGACTGACAGTCAGGGAAAGAGGCAGACAGACAGAGACTGCCAGTCAGGGAAAGAGGCAGACAGACTGACAGTCAGGGAAAGAGGCAGACAGACTGACAGTCAGGGAAAGAGGCAGACAGACAGAGACTGCCAGTCAGGGAAAGAGGCAGACAGACTGCCAGTCAGGGAAAGAGGCAGACAGACTGCCAGTCAGGGAAAGAGGCAGACAGACAGAGACTGCCAGTCAGGGAAAGAGGCAGACTACATGATGCACATATACACACACAGCAGTTGATCGGTGCAGTGTGCAGAGCAGGAGTGGAGCCGCTGGGAGCTGCACGGAGGCTGCAGCAGCTGAATAACAGGACCTGCCACGTCACCGGTCATGTGATCAGGCAAGGTCCTTCACCTCCGTTCTGCTCCAGTACATTTCCGGTCCTGCACCGATCACAGGCACATAGATCAGTGCAGAACGCGAGAGGACACCTCTGTATGACCCGGGCCCCTCACTGCCCTGATGGCGGCCCCGACCCCTGGTGAACAGAGGAATGAAAGGGGAGGGGCCCGGGCTGTCAGCGGCCCCGCCCCCTCCTGGCTTGCGATGATAGCGGCCCTGATCCTGCCGACGGCGGGCGGATTATAATGGGGGCAATGTACTTTTCGGCGCATGGGACCCCTGGAGCCTTGTGCCCCGGGCTGTAGCCCAGATTGCCCTCATTATAATCCACCTCTGGATATAGCGTAAACTATATACTAAAGCCACCGCAAAACCGTCAGCAAAACTGCCAGCGAAGCCGCTTCAGGAAAAAGACCACCAGATTATTTTTTGGCCATTTACAATGGTCCGTATGGAAGACGTTTCACATGTGGACAGCAAAGACCCGAAAATACGCTCTTCTGAACCTGGGGTAAGGCTGAGTACATCCAAGTGTCATGGCCCAAGTCAGGACTGAGATTTCCAGACCATTTGTGAGTCTTCTGGCCTGAATTCCCCCATAGGCATATAGGAAACCATTGAGATCGGTCCATGAAACGCAGAGATGTGACGCCGGCCTAAGGCCACGGGCACACGCTGACTATTTGGTGATTTCACCCATAACCAGGAATGGGTGAAAAATCCAGAAGTGGTGCCCATGTTTCTATTATAAGTTTCCTCTGATTCTTCCACTCCTGATTTTGGCTTCCAAATACTGAGGTAAAAACTCTCCAAATACTGAGGTAAAAACTCTCCAAATACTGAGGTAAAAAACTCTCCAAATAGTGAGGTAAAAACTCTCAAAATACTGAGGTAAAAAACTCTCCAAATAGTGAGGTAAAAAACTCTCCAAATAGTGAGGTAAAAACTCTCAAAATACTGAGGTAAAAAACTCTCCAAATACTGAGGTAAAAAACTCTCCAAATACTGAGGTAAAAAACTCTCCAAATACTGAGGTAAAAACTCTCCAAATACTGAGGTAAAAAACTCTCCAAATACTGAGGTAAAAACTCTCCAAATACTGAGGTAAAAAACTCTCCAAATAGTGAGGTAAAAAACTCTCCAAATAGTGAGGTAAAAAACTCTCCAAATAGTGAGGTAAAAAACTCTCAAAATACTGAGGTAAAAAACTCTCCAAATACTGAGGTAAAAAACTCCAAATACTGAGGTAAAAAACTCTCCAAATACTGAGGTAAAAACTCTCAAAATACTGAGGTAAAAAACTCAAAATACTGAGGTAAAAAACTCTCCAAATACTGAGGTAAAAACCTCTCCAAATACTAAGGTAAAAAAACCTCTCCAAATACTGAGGTAAAAAAACCTCTCCAAATACTGAGATAAAAAGTCACTAAATACTGAGGTAAAACTCACTAAGGCCCTGTGTGCACTTTACGGATTTTGCTGCAGATTTTCCGCGGATTTGCTGCATGTTTCGCTGCAGAAAATGTTCATAACATCTCTGCAGTGAATCACCAGCAAAACCTATGGGAAAAAAAAATCCTGTGCGCACTGGGCGGATTTTGACAGCTGCATGTTTTGCTGTGGGATTCCCGCAGCAAAAACAATTGCATGTCACTTCTTTTCCGCACATCGCTGCGGGATTTCACTCCATTGACTGCCATGTAATTGTGAAATCCTGCAGGGAATAACACAGGCAGCAAATTCTGTGCGGTTCACTGCGTTTTCCTGCGTTATTCCCTGCAGTATTTCGCGGTTTACCTGCGGTAATGTACATCGCTGCCTGCGGTTTTGCAGGGAAGTGATGTCATTACAGGAAGAGGAAGCGGAGCAGAGAGTAAATACACACATCACAGACATACAGAACACACATAGAAAGCAAACGGAAATATAGAAAACAAAACACGTGGGCTGCGCTGTATTTTTTCCGTCCAGCCGAGGTAAGCACACAGCGGCGGCCCGGTATTCTCAGGCTGGGGAGGGCGAGGGGCAGGGTTAATGTCCCCCACCTCACTCCCCCTCCCGCAGCCGAGAATATCAGCCGCAGCTGCCCCGGGACTGTCGCATGCATTATGCGGCACTACCGGCGTGTCCCCGGCTCTTCCTGCTGCCCATGTAGCAGTGGCAGTCAGGGTAATACAAGGAGTTAATGGTGGCGGATCACCGCCATTAACTCCAGGCTTGATCATGGCAGCGTCTATGAGACAGCTGACATGATCAACCCGTAAGTAAAGTGAAAAAACACACACACACAGAAAAATCCTTTATTTTAAATAAAACACAAACAAGCCTCGTTCACCCTTTTATTAACCCCTCCCGAAACAAAGCTCCGGTGTAATCCACAGGTCCTGCGCTGCTTACATCCAGCCGCGACTGACACACAGCGCTGAATGAATGCAGCCTCGCAGCAGACAGCAGAGGTAATTACCGCTCATTTCCCACGGCCGGTAATGTGAACTCACTGCCGACTGTGGGAAATGCAGCGATCTGTCCTCTATCTATCCCTCTATCCCTCTATCTATCTATCCCTCTATCTATTCATCCCTCTATCTATCTATCTATCTATCTATCCCTCTATCTATCTATCCCTCTATCTATCCATCCCTCTATCTATCTATCCCTCTATCTATCCCTCTATCTATCTATCTATCCCTCTATCTATTCATCCCTCTATCTATCTATCTATCTATCCATCTATCTATCCCTCTATCTATCTATCTATCCCTCTATCTATCTATCTATCCCTCTATCTATCCCTCTATCTATCCCTCTATCTATCCCTCTATCTATCCCTCTATCCCTCTATCTATCTATCTATCCCTCTATCTATCTATCTATCTATCTATCTCTCTATCCCTCTATCTATCTATCCCTCTATCTATCCCTCTATCCCTCTATCTATCCCTCTATCCCTCTATCTATCCCTCTATCTATCTATCTATCTATCTATCTATCTATCTATCCCTCTATCTATCTATCCCTCTATCTATCTATCCCTCTATCTATCTATCCCTCTATCTATCTATCTATCCCTCTATCTATCTATCCCTCTATCTATCTATCCCTCTATCTATCTATCTATCCCTCTATCTATCTATCCCTCTATCTATCTATCCCTCTATCTATCTATCCCTCTATCTATCTATCCCTCTATCTATCTATCCCTCTATCTATCTATCCCTCTATCTATCCCTCTATCTATCTATCCCTCTATCTATCTATCCCTCTATCTATCCCTCTATCTATCCCTCTATCTATCCCTCTATCTATCCCTCTATCTATCCCTCTATCTATCTATCTATCTATCCCTCTATCTATCTATCTATCTATCTATCTATCTATCTATCTATCCCTCTATCTATCTATCTATCTCTCTATCCCTCTATCTCTCTATCCCTCTATCTATCCCTCTATCTATCCCTCTATCTATCTATCTATCTATCTATCTATCTATCTATCTATCTATCTATCCCTCTATCTATCCCTCTATCTATCCATCTATCTATCTCTCTATCCCTCTATCTATCCCTCTATCTATCTATCCCTCTATTTATCTGTCTCTTTATCTATCTACTATCTATCTCAGAAGGAAATGATTTTTTTTCATTTTTTTTCAATGTGCTTTATTGCATTGAATGCAATAAAGCACATGCTCTGTCCCGCAGCCAGCCATGACAGTGACAGTGGGGTCCCACTCGGCTCTGCTGCAAGTCTATGGGGATGCTGCAGAGCCAAGTGGGTGTGTACTGTGAAAAATGTGCGTTCTGGATGCTTTTCCCACTCTGTCTATGGCAGAGAAAGCATCCAGAACGCATGAATTCTCTCCAGGAATGTCCGCACTTTTTGTTCTGCCGAATGTGTCTCAGAACACAGCTTTTTCAGCTGCGTTCTGAGACGCACACGCAGTGACTTACACGCTGCGGAATTGAACTGCAAAGTGCGGACACAGCCTTAATACTGAGGTAAAAACTCACTAAATCCTGAGGTAAAAACTCACTAAATCCTGAGGTAAAAAGTCACTAAATCCTGAGGTAAAAACTCACTAAGGCAGGAACGCACTTTGCGTTCACCTACTTGCAGTTTACAACGCACGTTTTGGGCTTAATTGATTTGACCAAAGTTAGCTTTTTCTGAAATTTAGCGCTGAAAACGCATGCGTTTTTGCCGCGTATTTGATGCGTTTTCAGCGCTTTTTATCAGCGTTTCCACCTGCGTTCTGATAGTTGCGTTTTGAACATAAAGACACTGCTTAATAAAGTTTAAATAGTCAAAATCTTAGAAAAAAATGGTAAAAAGAAATCCAAATCTATAATCATAGAAAAAATCATGAAATTAAATTATGTTCATTAAATTATTGCGGTAATATGATATTTTATGGAAAAAAAGTTATTATTTTCCTTAATTTAAATTGTCGGGCGATGTGTGTGTGTAAAGGATCTTATGAAATCATTATTTTATTGATCAAAAAGCATGCGTTTTGGTAGTCCAAAACGCATGATTTCTGCACTGAAAAAGCAGGTAAAACGCAGGAATTTGATGGAATCTTGGTTTTTGCCATTTCTCATTGACTTCAATGTTAGCAAAACACACCGAAAATGGCAAAAACAACTGACATGTTACTTCTTTGAACGCATGTTTTTTGCCACAAAATATGCAAATTAAAAACAGCGTTTAGAAACGCAAAGTAGGGTCGGAAAATCCAATTTTTCCATTGACTATGCTGGTAAATCAAAACGCATGCCTTATGGCAAGAAAAAGGTGCTTCCCAAAACGGACCTAAAAAGCACCTAAAACGCAGGTAAAAACGCAAAGTGCGTTCCTAGCCAGTATTTATACTGAGGTAAAAACTCACTAAATACTGAGGTAAAAAACACCAAATACTGAGGTAAAAAACTCACCAAATACTGAGGTAAAAAACTCACCAAATACTGAGGTAAAAAACTCACCAAATACTGAGGTAAAAACTCACCAAATACTGAGGTAAAAACTCACCAAATACTGAGGTAAAAACTCACCAAATACCGAGGTAAAAACTCACCAAATACCGAGGTAAAAACTCACCAAATACCGAGGTAAAAACTCACCAAGTACTGAGATACAAACTCACTAAACACTGAGGTAAAAACTCACCAAATACTGAGGTAAAAAGTCACTAAATGCTAAGATAAAAACTCACCAAATACTGAGGTAAAAAAACCCTCACCAAATACTGAGGTAAAAAAAACTCACCAAATACTGAGGTAAAAACTCACCAAGTACTGAGATACAAACTCACTAAACACTGAGGTAAAAACTCACCAAGTACAGAGGTAAAAACTCACTAAATGCTAAGGCTGGAAACACATCTATGCGAGTAAAATCGGTCCGACTGGGCGGAAAAAAAACTCGGCTGATTTTAGTTCACGTTAGGTCCGATTGCAACGCAAGTGCGATGCTTTTTCTGAATAAATTAATGATTTTACTAGCGTGTGTAATGCGTATTTTTTACTATGTCATCTGCCATTCAGCGCAGTTACATGGCCGCTGACAGCAGACAAAGACAGCCATGTAGCAGAGCTGAATGGCAGATGACAGCAGACACAGACAGAGCCGCACAATCAGAATGAACTCGGGTGAACTTCACCCGACTTCATTGTCATGCTGCGGCTCTGTCTGTGCCGCGTCCTGATTAGCAGTCACCTGTGAAGGACTCACCGGTGACCGGTAAACTCCTGAGTGACTGAAGTTAGCAGCCCTCTCTCATATACTCACCGATCCCCGGCGCGGCGCTGCACGGCATTCACACTGCTCCGGCGGCTTTTACTATTTTGAAAAAGCCGGCCGCTCATTAAACAATCTCGAATTCCCTGCTTTCCCCGCCCACAGGCGCCTATGATTGGTTGCAGTGAGACACGTCTCCACGCTGAGTGACAGGTGTCTCACTGCAACCAATCACAGCAGCCGGTGGGCGGGTCTATACTGTGCAGTGAAATAAATAAATAATTAAAAAAAACGGCGTGCGGTCCCCCCAATTTTAATACCAGCCAGATAAAGCCATACAGCTGAAGGCTGGTATTCTCAGGATGGGGAGCCCCACGTTATGGGGAGCCCCCCACCCTAACAATATCAGTCAGCAGCCGCCCAGAATTGCCGCATACATTATATGCGACAGTTCTGGGACTGTACCCGGCTCTTCCCGATTTACCCTGGTGCGTTGGCAAATCGGGGTAATAAGGAGTTAATGGCAGCCCATAGCTGCCACTAAATCCTAGATTAATCATGTCAGGCGTCTATGAGACACCCTCCATGATTAATCTGTAAGTTACAGTAAAGTAACCCTAATGCTGTGGTATAAAACTCCACCAAATACTAAGGTAAAAACTCACCTAATGCTGTGGTATAAAACTCACCAAATACTGAGGTGAAAACTCACCAAATACTGAGGTAAAAACTCACCAAATGCTGTGGTATAAAACTCACCAAATACTGAGGTAAAAACTCACTAAATGCTAAGGTAAAAACTCACTAAATACTGAGGTAACAAAACCCACCCTAAATACTGAGGTAAAAAC
Organism: Anomaloglossus baeobatrachus; assembly: GCF_048569485.1. Classification (NCBI taxonomy): domain Eukaryota; kingdom Metazoa; phylum Chordata; class Amphibia; order Anura; family Aromobatidae; genus Anomaloglossus; species Anomaloglossus baeobatrachus. Next base: position 232,633,493 of record NC_134361.1, read on the forward strand.
CACCAAATATTGAGGTGAAAACTCACTAAATCCTGAGGTAAAAAACACCAAATACTGAGGTAAAAAACACCAATTACTGACGTAAAAACTCACCAAATGCTGTGGTATAAAACTCCACCAAATACTAAGGTAAACACTCACCAAATCCTGTGGTATAAAACTCACTAAATACTGAGGTAAAAAACTCACTAAATACTGAGGTAAAAAACACCAAATCCTGAGGTAAAAACTCACTAAATCCTGAGGTAAAAAAACACCAAATACTGGAGGTAAAAAAACACCAAATACTGAGGTAAAAAAACAATTACTGAGGTAAAAACTCACCAAATGCTGTGGTATAAAACTCACTAAATACTGAGGTAAAAACACCAAATACTGAGGTAAAAACTCACTAAATACTGTGGTAAAAAAACACCAAATACTGAGGTAAAAACTCACTAAATACTGAGGTAAAAAACACCAAATACTGAGGTAAAAAACACCAAATCCTGAGGTAAAAACTCACTAAATCCTGAGGTAAAAAAACACCAAATACTGGAGGTAAAAAAACACCAAATACTGAGGTAAAAAAACACCAATTACTGAGGTAAAAACTCACCAAATGCTGTGGTATAAAACTCACTAAATACTGAGGTAAAAACACCAAATACTGAGGTAAAAACTCACTAAATACTGAGGTAAAAACTCACTAAATACTGTGGTAAAAAAACACCAAATACTGAGGTATAAACTCACCAAGTACTGAGGTAAAAACTCACCAAGTACTGAGGTCAAAACTCACCAAATCCTGTGGTAAAAACTCACCAAATCCTGAGGTAAAAACTCAGTAAATACGCAGCGTGTGCTCGTGGCCTGATACAGATCCATAGGAGACACTGGAAATGTTCCTCTATATATAATACCGATATCGTCCAACAGACGTTGTATTGCAGAAGTATTTCTCCGCAATATGGCGCCACACACATGTTGATGGTTCGGCCTTGAAGGGCGTAAGGTTTAAATTGAAGCCATGAAAACAGTTAAAGGGTTGAAGGGATCGAAAACTAAAACAAATGTCCCCTTGGGAATATAAATGTAATCACAATGAATGTGTCTGATCGCGTCTTCACTCTGTTATTTTACCATATTCCCAGATACTGAACCCCAGGAGACCTGACCCTCCATATGCCATGTTATTAGGGGCACAGGGGTAAGTAGGCTTTAACATTTAATTTTGATGGCTCCGCACCCATAGAAAATATATTACATGAGTTATCATTGCAAATTCATCTGATAATCCAGCACTCAAATTCTATGATTAAAGGGGTGTTCCCATCGCCAGGATCCCATCCCATTATCTAATAGGTGTAATGAAAATATTAGCAGATACCTCCAATTAGAAATGTAGTGTAGTTCTCCTGATTAGCTATGTCTCTTACCTCATGTGCAGGGCATTGCAGCTTAGGTATCCATAATTACGAGCACAAGCAACTGTGACTATATGAGTGGTCGTAACCATGGATACCTAAGCTCCTGCAATGCCCTGCACATGAGGTAAGTGACATCGCTAATCAGGAGAACTATAATTGGAGGTATTTGCTAATATTATCACACCTACTACATATTGGAGATGGGAATACGACTTTAAATACAACATTGATATAGATCATCTTTACTTAGGATATCAGACTTCACTTGTACCATTTATTGCCACTAAATAAAGTATGGCGCTGTGCCTTCAACCAGGGATTGGCTGCAGTGGTCACTTGTCCTTGAGTCAGGACTTCACGCAGCATCAAGAGGTAGTAGCAAAAAAATTATTCAGGAGAGTATTTTTGTAGAAAATGTATGCCTGCACGACTATCCCTTTAAATCACCCAACCCTGAAAAAGAAAGTAACCACCATAGAAAGTCTTCTCCTTCCATACGGCAACAACTGCTGGATGCATTGAGGGACGTCCAGTTCAGTCCGTCTATGCGCAAAAGAAAAGTCTGGGGAATTTCCAAGATGCCGGAAAACCTCTGCGGGAAGATTGGAAGCAGTTCTCATTTTCTCCAAACATATAGAAAAGCCAATGTAGGCTTAGCGCTAGGTGGATAGTGTCCAGCCGCCGCACACGATAGCGCTCAATCCCAATAATAAGCAGGCTCAGCTCTGGGAATGCTCATGTTATGGCAGCAGAGGAAGGCGGGAATATAGATGTGACCAGATACTACAGGTGCCGCTCATCACTGAGGAACATAAATCCAACATGGCTGACTTTGTAAAAAAAAATGGCAACGTCTGGCTGTTATATATAGACAACGTAAGGTGAAGACCACAAGACTTGGCGGTACGCCATTAATGGAAAATGTAGGTTTCAGCTCACCCATATGATAACCTCCAGGCTGGAATGGATGCCCGCAATCCCCCGGACAGGCAGGTCCGTAGTCCAAGACAGCAGCAAAAGGGTTGAAGGGATGGGACTCAGCACCAATACTATATGATAAAACTTGGAAGCTTTATTTCAATATTTAAAAGCGGTCACAGGTCATCCAGAAAAAACGGCGTGCGGCTGCCTTGCGGCTAGGCTTGACGCGTTTCGGACAGAGAAAGGGGGAATTTAACAACAGTCCTTAATCATACGAATTTAACAATCCAGTCCCCAAAAACTATTTTTTTTTCATCTTCCAACTCTGGCTCCTACTCAGCATCATTGCTAATCTGTCAATTCTTGGTGGATTTCAGGGTAGTGCCTACGATTCCCCAAACCTTTTGTATGCACTTTATTATAAGCCTATATCACTACTAGTCCATCATTCTCCCTTTCTTGCACCTGTAAGGATAGTCTCTAATTTCCCAATCAGTCTCCTTCCCCCTCTGGCAGCATTACATCAAGCTCCCAGTTTTGCCAGTAAATAATAATAATAATATTTATTCATTTATATAGCGCTATTGATTCCATAGCACTTTACATACATTGGCAACACTATCCCCATTGGGGCTCACAATCTAAATTCCCTATCAGCATGTTTTTGGAGTGTGCGAGGAAACCGGAGAACCCGGAGGAAACCCACGTAAACACGGGGAGAACATACAAACTCCTTGCATATGTTATCCTTAGTGGGACTAGAACCCAGGACCCCAGCGCTGCAAGGTTGCAGTGCTAACCACTGAGCTGCCCATAAATCATCTTTCCCTTCTGGCAGCTGTATATATATAACTTGCATCTTAGCCACTGTACTCTTCCTGTATTTAAAGGGAGGGTAAAAAGTTGGGGCTTCACCACAGTACTCTTCCGGGATTTAGTGTGGGGAAAGAAAGGAATAAGTTGGTGCTTCACCACTGCACTATTCTGGGATTTAGTGGAGGAAAAAGAGAGGGATAAGTTGGGGCTTCACCACGGCACTATTCTGGGATTTAGTGTGGGAAAAAGAGAGGGATAAGTTGGGGCTTCACCACTGCACTATTCTGGGATTTAGTGGGGGAAAAAGAGAGGGATAAGTTGGGGCTTCACCACTGCACTATTCTGGGATTTAGTGGGGGAAAAAGAGAGGGATACGTTGGGACTTCACCACTGTACTATTCCGGGATTTAGTGTGGGAAAAAGAGAGGGATAAGTTGGGGCTTCACCACTGCACTATTCTGGGATTTAGTGGGGGAAAAAGAGAGGGATAAGTTGGGGCTTCACCACTGCACTATTCTGGAATTTAGTGGGGGAAAAAGAGAGGGATACGTTGGGACTTCACCACTGTACTATTCCGGGATTTAATATGGGTAAAGAGAGGATTAAGTTGGGGCTTCGCCACTGTACTCTTCCTGTATTTAAGCGGGGGGGTAATAAGTTGGGGCTTCACCACAGTACTATTCCAGGATTTAGTGGGGAGGAAAGAGAGGAATAAGTTGGGGCTTGACCACTGTACACTACCTGTATTTAATGGGAGACAGAGAAGAATAAGTTGGGGCCACTCTCTAAAACCAGCCCTCTACGTACCATAGACGCAGTGATGTTTTTTTTTTCTTCAGTGTTTTCAGCATTTCTTATAAAAACATGACACAAGGCTCTCCCCAGCCGACATGGCTGACACCAGGGAACAATAGTGAATTGCACAGCGAATAGAATTAAAAGGGAAAAACCTTAATATCTTTTTAACTGGCCAAATGTTTTGCATTTTTACCCATTTTAGAAGAAAAAAAACTTTAATTCTGCTGTACCTATATGGAGGTGTTCAGCTGTAGTTGTTCGAGCCATAAAAGAGCAGATTATTTCCAAATAATAAAGAGCGACATCAAATGGGCACAAAAATGGGGTGAAAAATTTGCAAAGCACAAAAAGAATCTCTCTCCACACACCAGTAACACATTTGTACGGTGCGTCGCTTCACGGGAAGAGCTCCGCGCAACGCAAGACCTGCTCGTATGTATATGACTGCTTCTATCTTTAGATTTTAATAGCTAGCCCAGAGGAACGGCGCGAAGCTCGGAGTCTATCCCATGACTATTCAGTGTAGCCAATCATTTGATTTACAAAAGAATCTCATTTATCACTTTGAAACTCACACAGACGATGTTTTCCCATTAGTTTTACAGTAAAGAATATGCCAGGGTAAGACTGAGCGGGCACGTAGAGGATGAAGTCTGGGGACGGTGAGGTTACAATCAAGGGTCACCATAGTATTACCTATGTTATATAGAAGCGGAAGTGCGGGACTATTTATTCTTTCCATTACAAGAGGGGTTTAGTTTAAAAAAAAAACATTTTTATGAACCTCCATTGAAAAACTCTGGAATCCATAGATGTTTTGGCTCACCTGGTAAGGTAGATTTGTTAAGGCACGTGGAACAGCAGAGCTAGATATGTTGAGCTGCATGTGGAACCGTAGAGCTGGATAGGTTGGATTGCATGTGGAACAGAAGAACTGGATATGTCTGACGGTACATGGAACAGCAGAGCTGGATATGCTGGAGGTCACATGGAACAGCAGAGCTGGATATGCTGGAGGCCACATGGAACAGCAGAGCTGGATATGCTGGGCAGCACATGGAACAGCAGAGCTGGATATGCTGAAGGTCACATGGAACAGCAGAGCTGGATATGCTGGGCAGCACATGGAACAGCAGAGCTGGATATGCTGGGCAGCACATGGAACAGCAGAGCTGGATATGCTGGAGGTCACATGGAACAGCAGAGCTGGATATTCTGGGCAGCACATGGAACAGCAGAGCTGGATATGCTGGAGGCCACATGGAACAGCAGAGCTGGATATGCTGGGCAGCACATGGAACAGCAGAGCTGGATATGCTGGAGGTCACATGGAACAGCAGAGCTGGATATGCTAGGCAGCACATGGAACAGCAGAGCTTGATATGCTAGGCAGCACATGGAACAGCAGAGCTGGATATGCTGGAGGTCACATGGAATAGCAGAGCTGGATATGCTGGAGGTCACATGGAACAGCAGAGCTGGATATGCTGGGCAGCACATGGAACAGCAGAGCTAGATATGCTGAGCTGCATGTGGGACAGTAGAGCTGGATAGGCTGGATTGCATGTGGAACAGCAGAGCTGGATATGCTGAAGGTCACATGGAACAGCAGAGCTGGATATTCTGGGCAGCACATGGAACAGCAGAGCTGGATATGCTAAAGGTCACATGGAACAGCAGAGCTGGATATGCTAGGCAGCACATGGAACAGCAGAGCTGGATATGCTGGAGGTCACATGGAACAGCAGAGCTGGATATGCTAGGCAGCACTTGGAACAGCAGAGCTGGATATGCTAGGCAGCACTTGGAACAGCAGAGCTGGATATGCTGGAGGTCACATGGAACAGCAGAGCTGGATATGCTGGAGGTCACATGGAACAGCAGAGCTGGATATGCTGGAGGTCACATGGAACAGCAGAGCTGGATATGCTGGAGGTCACATGGAATAACAGAGCTGGATATGCTGGAGGTCACATAGAACAGCAGAGCTGGATATGCTGGGCAGCACATGGAACAGCAGAGCTAGATATGCTGAGCTGCATGTGGGACAGTAGAGCTGGATAGGCTGGATTGCATGTGGAACAGCAGAGCTGGATATGCTGGAGGTCACATGGAACAGTAGAGCTGGATATGCTGGGCAGCACATGGAACAGCAGAGCTGGATATGCTGGAGGTCACATGGAACAGCAGAGCTGGATATGCTGGAGGTCACATGGAACAGCAGAGCTGGATATGCTGGATGTCACATGGAACAGCAGAGCTGGATATGCTAGACAGCACTTGGAACAGCAGAGCTGGATATCCTGGAGGTCACATGGAACAGCAGAGCTGGATATGCTGGAGGTCACATGGAACAATAGTATGGGGAGATAAGGTATGCACACCAGTGACTATGGAAGGGGAATACATGGAATAGCAGAAACTGCTGTGTGAATACTGACATGAAAAATTCAATAGCTATCTGCAAGAATGAAATGTGAAAAATGGAACCTGCATTACTGCCATGAATAGCAGTTTCTGCTATTCCATGTATTCCCCTTCCATAGTCACTGGTGTGCATACCTTATCTCCCCATAGTGATGTTTTTTAGGTTTTTTGCACCCAGTTCAGACATAGAATGGAGTTCCAAACGTTATTCCTTAATGTTAGTAGTTTTTCGTTTGTGAACCCTCCCCATACACACCTATTGCCAATCCACATTATACGCATATATAGCCTGGGTCTCAGCTTCCCATACACGGTAAGTTTTTTAACTGCATGAGAGGACACACACAAGCTAGGGACCCCAACGTAGAGAAATACTTTGGCGTAGTGTTGGGGCTCTTCTGCATTGATCAATTCAGTAGCTAAATTTCTCTTTATTCATATATTCATGGCAGTAATGCAGGTTCCATTTTTCACATTTCATTCTTGCAGATAGCTATTGAATTTTTCATGTCAGTATTCACACAGCAGTTTCTGCTATTCCATGTATTCCCCTTCCATAGTCACTGGTGTGCATACCTTATCTCCCCATAGTGATGTTTTTTAGGTTTTTTGCACCCAGTTCAGACATAGAATGGAGTTCCAAACGTTATTCCTTAACATGGAACAATAGAGCTGGATATGCTGGGCAGCACATGGAACAGCAGAGCTGGATATGCTGGGCAGCACATGGAACAGCAGAGCTGGATATGCTGGGCAGCACATGGAACAGCAGAGCTGGATATGCTGGAGGTCACATGGAACAGCAGAGCTGGATATGCTAGGCAGCACATGGAACAGCAGAGCTGGATATGCTGGGCAGCACATGGAACAGCAGAGCTGGATATGCTAAAGGTCACATGGAACAGCAGAGCTGGATATGCTAGGCAGCACATGGAACAGCAGAGCTGGATATGCTGGAGGTCACATGGAACAGCAGAGCTGGATATGCTAGGCAGCACTTGGAACAGCAGAGCTGGATATGCTAGGCAGCACTTGGAACAGCAGAGCTGGATATGCTGGAGGTCACGTGGAACAGCAGAGCTGGATATGCTGGAGGTCACATGGAACAGCAGAGCTGGATATGCTGGAGGTCACATGGAACAGCAGAGCTGGATATGCTGGGCAGCACATGGAACAGCAGAGCTGGATATGCTGGAGGTCACATGGAACAGCAGAGCTGGATATGCTAGGAAGCACTTGGAACAGCAGAGCTGGATATGCTGGAGGTCACATGGAACAGCAGAGCTGGATATGCTGGAGGTCACATGGAATAGCAGAGCTGGATATGCTGGAGGTCACATGGAACAGCAGGGCTGGATATGCTGGAGGTCACATGGAACAGCAGAGCTGGATATGCTGGGCAGCACATGGAACAGCAGAGCTGGATATGCTGAAGGTCATATGGACAGCAGAGCTGGATATGCTGGATGTCACATGGAACAGCAGAGCTGGATATGCTAGGCAGCACTTGGAACAGCAGCGCTGGATATGCTGGAGGTCACAGGGAACAGCAGAGCTGGATATGCTGGAGGTCACATGGATCAATAGAGCTGGATATGCTGGGCAGCACATGGAACAGCAGAGCTGGATATGCTGGGTAGCACATGGAACAGCAGAGCTGGATATGCTGGGCAGCACATGGAACAGCAGAGCTGGATATGCTGGGCAGCACATGGAACAGCAGAGCTGGATATGCTGGGCAGCACATGGAACAGCAGAGCTGGATATGCTGGGCAGCACATGGAACAGCAGAGCTGGATATGCTGGAGGTCACATGGAACAGCAGAGCTGGATATGCTAGGCAGCACATGGAACAGCAGAGCTGGATATGCTGGAGGTCACATGGAACAGCAGAGCTGGATATGCTGGGCAGCACATGGAACAGCAGAGCTGGATATGCTGGAGGTCACATGGAACAGCAGAGCTGGATATGCTGGGCAGCACATGGAACAGCAGAGCTGGATGTGCTGGAGGTCACATGGAACAGCAGAGCTGGATATGCTAAAGGTCACATGGAACAGCAGAGCTGGATATGCTAGGCAGCACATGGAATAGCAGAGCTGGATATGCTAGGCAGCACTTGGAACAGCAGAGCTGGATATGCTAGGCAGCACTTGGAACAGCATAGCTGGATTTGCTGGAGGTCACATGGAACAGCAGAGCTGGATATGCTGGAGGTCACATGGAACAGCAGAGCTGGATATGCTGGAGGTCACATGGAACAGCAGAGCTGGATATGCTGGAGGTCACATGGAACAGCAGAGCTGGATATGCTGGAGGTCACATGGAACAGCAGAGCTGGATATGCTGGGCAGCACATGGAACAGCAGAGCTGGATATGCTGGAGGTCACATGGAACAGCAGAGCTGGATATGCTAGGCAGCACTTGGAACAGCAGAGCTGGATATGCTGGAGGTCACATGGAACAGCAGAGCTGGATATGCTGGAGGTCACATGGAACAGCAGAGCTGGATATGCTAAAGGTCACATGGAACAGCAAAGCTGGATATGCTAGGCAGCACATGGAACAGCAGAGCTGGATATGCTAGGCAGCACTTGGAACAGCAGAGCTGGATATGCTAGGCAGCACTTGGAACAGCAGAGCTGGATATGCTGGAGGTCACATGGAACAGCAGAGCTGGATATGCTGGAGGTCACATGGAACAGCAGAGCTGGATATGCTGGAGGTCACATGGAACAGCAGAGCTGGATATGCTGGAGGTCACATGGAACAGCAGAGCTGGTTATGCTAGGCAGCACATGGAACAGCAGAGCTGGATATGCTGGGCAGCACATGGAACAGCAGAGCTAGATATGCTGAGCTGCATGTGGGACAGTAGAGCTGGATAGGCTGGATTGCATGTGGAACAGTAGAGCTGGATATGCTGGAGGTCACATGGAACAGTAGAGCTGGATATGCTGGGCAGCACATGGAACAGCAGAGCTGGATATGCTGGAGGTCACATGGAACAGTAGAGCTGGATATGCTGGAGGTCACATGGAACAGCAGAGCTGGATATGCTGGATGTCACATGGAACAGCAGAGCTGGATATGCTAGGCAGCACATGGAACAGCAGAGCTGGATATGCTGGAGGTCACATGGAACAGCAGATCTGGATATGCTGGAGGTCACATGGAACAGCAAAGCTGGATATGCTGGAGGTCACATGGAACAGCAGAGCTGGATATGCTGGAGGTCACATGGAACAGCAGAGCTGGATATGCTAGGCAGCACATGGAAAAGCAGAGCTGGATATGCTGGAGGTCACATGGAACAGCAGAGCTGGATATGCTGGAGGTCACATGGAACAGCAGAGCTGGATAGGCTGGATTGCATGTGGAACAGCAGAGCTGGATATGCTAGGCAGCACTTGGAACAGCAGAGCTGGATATGCTGGAGGTCACATGGAACAGCAGAGCTGGATATGCTAGGCAGCACATGGAACAGCAGAGCTGGATATGCTGGAGGTCACATGGAACAGCAGAGCTGGATATGCTGGGCAGCACATGGAACAGCAGAGCTGGATATGCTGGAGGTCACATGGAACAGCAGAGCTGGATATGCTGGGCAGCACATGGAACAGCAGAGCTGGATATGCTGGAGGTCACATGGAACAGCAGAGCTGGATATGCTAAAGGTCACATGGAACAGCAGAGCTGGATATGCTAGGCAGCACATGGAACAGCAGAGCTGGATATGCTAGGCAGCACTTGGAACAGCAGAGCTGGATATGCTAGGCAGCACTTGGAACAGCAGAGCTGGATATGCTGGAGGCCACATGGAACAGCAGAGCTGGATATGCTGGAGGTCACATGGAACAGCAGAGCTGGATATGCTGGAGGTCACATGGAACAGCAGAGCTGGATATGCTGGAGGTCACATGGAACAGCAGAGCTGGATATGCTGGGCAGCACATGGAACAGCAGAGCTGGATATGCTGGAGGTCACATGGAACAGCAGAGCTGGATATGCTAGGCAGCACTTGGAACAGCAGAGCTGGATATGCTGGAGGTCACATGGAACAGCAGAGCTGGATATGCTGGAGGTCACATGGAACAGCAGAGCTGGATAGGCTGGATTGCATGTGGAACAGCAGAGCTGGATATGCTGGAGGTCACATGGAACAGCAGAGCTGGATATGCTGGAGGTCACATGGAACAGCAGAGCTGGATATGCTAGGCAGCACATGGAACAGCAGAACTGGATATGCTGGAGGTCACATGGAACAGCAGAGCTGGATATGCTAAGCAGCACATGGAACAGCAGAGCTGGACATGCTGGAGGTCACATGGAACAGCAGAGCTGGATATGCTAGGCAGCACATGGAACAGCAGAGCTGGATATGCTGGAGGTCACATGGAACAGCAGAGCTGAATATGCTGGAGGTCACATGGAACAGCAGAGCTGGATATGCTGGAGGTCACATGGAACAGCAGAGCTGAATATGCTGGAGGTCACATGGAACAGCAGAGCTGGATATGCTGGAGGTCACATGGAACAGCAGAGCTGGATATGCTGGAGGTCACATGGAACAGCAGAGCTGGATATGCTGGAGGTCACATGGAACAGTAGAGCTGGATATGCTGGAGGTCACATGGAACAGTAGAGCTGGATATGCTGGAGGTCACATGGAACAGCAGAGCTGGATATGCTGGAGGTCACATGGAACAGCAGAGCTGGATAGGCTGGATTGCATGTGGAACAGCAGAGCTGGATATGCTGGAGGTCACATGGAACAGCAGAGCTGGATATGCTGGAGGTCACATGGAACAGCAGAGCTGGATATGCTAGGCAGCACATGGAACAGCAGAACTGGATATGCTGGAGGTCACATGGAACAGCAGAGCTGGATATGCTAAGCAGCACATGGAACAGCAGAGCTGGACATGCTGGAGGTCACATGGAACAGCAGAGCTGGATATGCTAGGCAGCACATGGAACAGCAGAGCTGGATATGCTGGAGGTCACATGGAACAGCAGAGCTGAATATGCTGGAGGTCACATGGAACAGCAGAGCTGGATATGCTGGAGGTCACATGGAACAGCAGAGCTGAATATGCTGGAGGTCACATGGAACAGCAGAGCTGGATATGCTGGAGGTCACACGGAACAGCAGAGCTGGATATGCTGGAGGTCACATGGAACAGCAGAGCTGGATATGCTGGAGGTCACATGGAACAGTAGAGCTGGATATGCTGGAGGTCACATGGAACAGTAGAGCTGGATATGCTGGAGGTCACATGGAACAGTAGAGCTGGATATGCTGGAGGTCACATGGAACAGCAGAGTTGGATATGCTGGAGGTCACATGGAACAGCAGAGCTGGATATGCTGGGCAGCACATGGAACAGCAGAGCTGGATATGCTGGAGGTCACATGGAACAGCAGAGCTGGATATGCTGGAGGTCACATGGAACAGCAGAGCTGGATATGCTGGAGGTCACATGGAACAGCAGAGCTGGATATGCTGGAGGTCACATGGAACAGCAGAGCTGGATATGCTGGAGGTCACATGGAACAGCAGAGCTGGATATGCTGGAGGTCACATGGAACAGCAGAGCTGGATATGCTGGAGGTCACATGGAACAGCAGAGCTGGATATGCTGGGCAGCACATGGAACAGCAGAGCTGGATATGCTGGAGGTCACATGGAACAGCAGAGCTGGATATGCTGGAGGTCACATGGAACAGCAGAGCTGGATATGCTGGAGGTCACATGGAACAGCAGAGCTGGATATGCTGGAGGTCACATGGAACAGCAGAGCTGGATATGCTGGGCAGCACATGGAACAGCAGAGCTGGATATGCTGGAGGTCACATGGAACAGCAGAGCTAAATTTGCTGGGCAGCACATGGAACAGCAGAGCTGGATATGCTAGGCAGCACATGGAACAGCAGAGCTGGATATGCTGGAGGTCACATGGAACAGTAGAGCTGGATATGCTAGGCAGCACTTGGAACAGCAGAGCTGGATATGCTAGGCAGCACTTGGAACAGCAGAGCTGGATATGCTGGAGGTCACATGGAACAGCAGAGCTGGATATGCTTGAGATCACATGGAACAGCAGAGCTGGATATGCTGGAGGTCACATGGAACAGCAGAGCTGGATATGCTGGAGGTCACATGGAACAGCAGAGCTGGATATGCTGGAGGTCACATGGAACAGCAGTGCTGGATATGCTGGGCAGCACATGGAACAGCAGAGCTGGATATGCTGGAGGTCACATGGAACAGCAGAGCTGGATATGCTAGGCAGCACTTGGAACAGCAGAGCTGGATATGCTGGAGGTCACATGAAACAGCAAAGCTGGATATGCTAGGCAGCACATGGAACAGCAGAGCTGGATATGCTAGGCAGCACTTGGAACAGCAGAGCTGGATATGCTAGGCAGCACTTGGAACAGCAGAGCTGGATATGCTGGAGGTCACATGGAACAGCAGAGCTGGATATGCTGGAGGTCACATGGAACAGCAGAGCTGGATATGCTGGAGGTCACATGGAACAGCAGAGCTGGATATGCTGGAGGTCACATGGAACAGCAGAGCTGGATATGCTGGGCAGCACATGGAACAGCAGAGCTAGATATGCTGAGCTGCATGTGGGACAGTAGAGCTGGATAGGCTGGATTGCATGTGGAACAGTAGAGCTGGATATGCTGGAGGTCACATGGAACAGTAGAGCTGGATATGCTGGGCAGCACATGGAACAGCAGAGCTGGATATGCTGGAGGTCATATGGAACAGCAGAGCTGGATATGCTGGATGTCACATGGAACAGCAGAGCTGGATATGCTAGGCAGCACATGGAACAGCAGAGCTGGATATGCTGGAGGTCACATGGAACAGCAGAGCTGGATATGCTAAAGGTCACATGGAACAGCAGAGCTGGATATGCTAGGCAGCACATGGAACAGCAGAGCTGGATATGCTGGAGGTCACATGGAACAGCAGATCTGGATATGCTGGAGGTCACATGGAACAGCAAAGCTGGATATGCTAGGCAGCACATGGAAAAGCAGAGCTGGATATGCTGGAGGTCACATGGAACAGCAGAGCTGGATATGCTGGAGGTCACATGGAACAGCAGAGCTGGATATGCTGGAGGTCACATGGAACAGCAGAGCTGGATAGGCTGGATTGCATGTGGAACAGCAGAGCTGGATATGCTGGAGGTCACATGGAACAGCAGAGCTGGATATGCTGGAGGTCACATGGAACAGCAGAGCTGGATATGCTAGGCAGCACATGGAACAGCAGAACTGGATATGCTGGAGGTCACATGGAACAGCAGAGCTGGATATGCTGGGCAGCACATGGAACAGCAGAGCTAGATATGCTGAGCTGCATGTGGGACAGTAGAGCTGGATAGGCTGGATTGCATGTGGAACAGTAGAGCTGGATATGCTGGAGGTCACATGGAACAGTAGAGCTGGATATGCTGGGCAGCACATGGAACAGCAGAGCTGGATATGCTGGAGGTCACATGGAACAGCAGAGCTGGATATGCTGGATGTCACATGGAACAGCAGAGCTGGATATGCTAGGCAGCACATGGAACAGCAGAGCTGGATATGCTGGAGGTCACATGGAACAGCAGAGCTGGATATGCTAAAGGTCACATGGAACAGCAGAGCTGGATATGCTAGGCAGCACATGGAACAGCAGAGCTGGATATGCTGGAGGTCACATGGAACAGCAGATCTGGATATGCTGGAGGTCACATGGAACAGCAAAGCTGGATATGCTAGGCAGCACATGGAAAAGCAGAGCTGGATATGCTGGAGGTCACATGGAACAGCAGAGCTGGATATGCTGGAGGTCACATGGAACAGCAGAGCTGGATATGCTGGAGGTCACATGGAACAGCAGAGCTGGATAGGCTGGATTGCATGTGGAACAGCAGAGCTGGATATGCTGGAGGTCACATGGAACAGCAGAGCTGGATATGCTGGAGGTCACATGGAACAGCAGAGCTGGATATGCTAGGCAGCACATGGAACAGCAGAACTGGATATGCTGGAGGTCACATGGAACAGCAGAGCTGGATATGCTAAGCAGCACATGGAACAGCAGAGCTGGACATGCTGGAGGTCACATGGAACAGCAGAGCTGGATATGCTAGGCAGCACATGGAACAGCAGAGCTGGATATGCTGGAGGTCACATGGAACAGCAGAGCTGGATATGCTGGAGGTCACATGGAACAGTAGAGCTGGATATGCTGGAGGTCACATGGAACAGTAGAGCTGGATATGCTGGAGGTCACATGGAACAGTAGAGCTGGATATGCTGGAGGTCACATGGAACAGCAGAGCTGGATATGCTGGAGGTCACATGGAACAGCAGAGCTGGATATGCTGGGCAGCACATGGAACAGCAGAGCTGGATATGCTGGAGGTCACATGGAACATTAGAGTTGGATATGCTGGAGGTCACATGGAACAGCAGAGCTGGATATGCTGGAGGTCACATGGAACAGCAGAGCTGGATATGCTGGAGGTCACATGGAACAGCAGAGCTGGATATGCTGGAGGTCACATGGAACAGCAGAGCTGGATATGCTGGAGGTCACATGGAACAGCAGAGCTGGATATGCTGGAGGTCACATGGAACAGCAGAGCTGGATATGCTGGGCAGCACATGGAACAGCAGAGCTGGATATGCTGGAGGTCACATGGAACAGCAGAGCTGGATATGCTGGAGGTCACATGGAACAGCAGAGCTGGATATGCTGGAGGTCACATGGAACAGCAGAGCTGGATATGCTAGGCAGCACATGGAACAGCAGAGCTGGATATGCTGGGCAGCATATGGAACAGCAGAGCTAGATATGCTGAGCTGCATGTGGGACAGTAGAGCTGGATAGGCTGGATTGCATGTGGAACAGTAGAGCTGGATATGCTGGAGGTCACATGGAACAGTAGAGCTGGATATGCTGGGCAGCACATGGAACAGCAGAGCTGGATATGCTGGAGGTCACATGGAACAGCAGAGCTGGATATGCTGGATGTCACATGGAACAGCAGAGCTGGATATGCTAGGCAGCACATGGAACAGCAGAGCTGGATATGCTAAAGGTCACATGGAACAGCAGAGCTGGATATGCTAGGCAGCACATGGAACAGCAGAGCTGGATATGCTGGAGGTCACATGGAACAGCAGATCTGGATATGCTGGAGGTCAAATGGAACAGCAAAGCTGGATATGCTGGAGGTCACATGGAACAGCAGAGCTGGATATGCTGGAGGTCACATGGAACAGCAGAGCTGGATATGCTAGGCAGCACATGGAAAAGCAGAGCTGGATATGCTGGAGGTCACATGGAACAGCAGAGCTGGATATGCTGGAGGTCACATGGAACAGCAGAGCTGGATAGGCTGGATTGCATGTGGAACAGCAGAGCTGGATATGCTAGGCAGCACTTGGAACAGCAGAGCTGGATATGCTGGAGGTCACATGGAACAGCAGAGCTGGATATGCTAGGCAGCACATGGAACAGCAGAGCTGGATATGCTGGAGGTCACATGGAACAGCAGAGCTGGATATGCTGGGCAGCACATGGAACAGCAGAGCTGGATATGCTGGAGGTCACATGGAACAGCAGAGCTGGATATGCTGGGCAGCACATGGAACAGCAGAGCTGGATATGCTGGAGGTCACATGGAACAGCAGAGCTGGATATGCTAAAGGTCACATGGAACAGCAGAGCTGGATATGCTAGGCAGCACATGGAACAGCAGAGCTGGATATGCTAGGCAGCACTTGGAACAGCAGAGCTGGATATGCTAGGCAGCACTTGGAACAGCAGAGCTGGATATGCTGGAGGTCACATGGAACAGCAGAGCTGGATATGCTGGAGGTCACATGGAACAGCAGAGCTGGATATGCTGGGCAGCACATGGAACAGCAGAGCTGGATATGCTGGAGGTCACATGGAACAGCAGAGCTGGATATGCTGGAGGTCACATGGAACAGCAGAGCTGGATATGCTGGAGGTCACATGGAACAGCAGAGCTGGATATGCTAGGCAGCACATGGAACAGCAGAGCTGGATATGCTGGGCAGCATATGGAACAGCAGAGCTAGATATGCTGAGCTGCATGTGGGACAGTAGAGCTGGATAGGCTGGATTGCATGTGGAACAGTAGAGCTGGATATGCTGGAGGTCACATGGAACAGTAGAGCTGGATATGCTGGGCAGCACATGGAACAGCAGAGCTGGATATGCTGGAGGTCACATGGAACAGCAGAGCTGGATATGCTGGATGTCACATGGAACAGCAGAGCTGGATATGCTAGGCAGCACATGGAACAGCAGAGCTGGATATGCTAAAGGTCACATGGAACAGCAGAGCTGGATATGCTAGGCAGCACATGGAACAGCAGAGCTGGATATGCTGGAGGTCACATGGAACAGCAGATCTGGATATGCTGGAGGTCAAATGGAACAGCAAAGCTGGATATGCTGGAGGTCACATGGAACAGCAGAGCTGGATATGCTGGAGGTCACATGGAACAGCAGAGCTGGATATGCTAGGCAGCACATGGAAAAGCAGAGCTGGATATGCTGGAGGTCACATGGAACAGCAGAGCTGGATATGCTGGAGGTCACATGGAACAGCAGAGCTGGATAGGCTGGATTGCATGTGGAACAGCAGAGCTGGATATGCTAGGCAGCACTTGGAACAGCAGAGCTGGATATGCTGGAGGTCACATGGAACAGCAGAGCTGGATATGCTAGGCAGCACATGGAACAGCAGAGCTGGATATGCTGGAGGTCACATGGAACAGCAGAGCTGGATATGCTGGGCAGCACATGGAACAGCAGAGCTGGATATGCTGGAGGTCACATGGAACAGCAGAGCTGGATATGCTGGGCAGCACATGGAACAGCAGAGCTGGATATGCTGGAGGTCACATGGAACAGCAGAGCTGGATATGCTAAAGGTCACATGGAACAGCAGAGCTGGATATGCTAGGCAGCACATGGAACAGCAGAGCTGGATATGCTAGGCAGCACTTGGAACAGCAGAGCTGGATATGCTAGGCAGCACTTGGAACAGCAGAGCTGGATATGCTGGAGGTCACATGGAACAGCAGAGCTGGATATGCTGGAGGTCACATGGAACAGCAGAGCTGGATATGCTGGAGGTCACATGGAACAGCAGAGCTGGATATGCTGGAGGTCACATGGAACAGCAGAGCTGGATATGCTGGAGGTCACATGGAACAGCAGAGCTGGATATGCTGGGCAGCACATGGAACAGCAGAGCTGGATATGCTGGAGGTCACATGGAACAGCAGAGCTGGATATGCTAGGCAGCACTTGGAACAGCAGAGCTGGATATGCTGGAGGTCACATGAAACAGCAAAGCTGGATATGCTAGGCAGCACATGGAACAGCAGAGCTGGATATGCTAGGCAGCACTTGGAACAGCAGAGCTGGATATGCTAGGCAGCACTTGGAACAGCAGAGCTGGATATGCTGGAGGTCACATGGAACAGCAGAGCTGGATATGCTGGAGGTCACATGGAACAGCAGAGCTGGATATGCTGGGCAGCACATGGAACAGCAGAGCTAGATATGCTGAGCTGCATGTGGGACAGTAGAGCTGGATAGGCTGGATTGCATGTGGAACAGTAGAGCTGGATATGCTGGATGTCACATGGAACAGCAGAGCTGAATATGCTAGGCAGCACATGGAACAGCAGAGCTGGATATGCTGGAGGTCACATGGAACAGCAGAGCTGGATATGCTAAAGGTCACATGGAACAGCAGAGCTGGATATGCTAGGCAGCACATGGAACAGCAGAGCTGGATATGCTGGAGGTCACATGGAACAGCAGATCTGGATATGCTGGAGGTCACATGGAACAGCAAAGCTGGATATGCTAGGCAGCACATGGAAAAGCAGAGCTGGATATGCTGGAGGTCACATGGAACAGCAGAGCTGGATATGCTGGAGGTCACATGGAACAGCAGAGCTGGATATGCTGGAGGTCACATGGAACAGCAGAGCTGGATAGGCTGGATTGCATGTGGAACAGCAGAGCTGGATATGCTGGAGGTCACATGGAACAGCAGAGCTGGATATGCTGGAGGTCACATGGAACAGCAGAGCTGGATATGCTGGAGGTCACATGGAACAGCAGAGCTGGATATGCTGGAGGTCACATGGAACAGCAGAGCTGGATAGGCTGGATTGCATGTGGAACAGCAGAGCTGGATATGCTGGAGGTCACATGGAACAGCAGAGCTGGATATGCTGGAGGTCACATGGAACAGCAGAGCTGGATATGCTAGGCAGCACATGGAACAGCAGAACTGGATATGCTGGAGGTCACATGGAACAGCAGAGCTGGATATGCTAAGCAGCACATGGAACAGCAGAGCTGGACATGCTGGAGGTCACATGGAACAGCAGAGCTGGATATGCTAGGCAGCACATGGAACAGCAGAGCTGGATATGCTGGAGGTCACATGGAACAGCAGAGCTGAATATGCTGGAGGTCACATGGAACAGCAGAGCTGGATATGCTGGAGGTCACATGGAACAGCAGAGCTGAATATGCTGGAGGTCACATGGAACAGCAGAGCTGGATATGCTGGAGGTCACATGGAACAGCAGAGCTGGATATGCTGGAGGTCACATGGAACAGCAGAGCTGGATATGCTGGAGGTCACATGGAACAGTAGAGCTGGATATGCTGGAGGTCACATGGAACAGTAGAGCTGGATATGCTGGAGGTCACATGGAACAGTAGAGCTGGATATGCTGGAGGTCACATGGAACAGCAGAGTTGGATATGCTGGAGGTCACATGGAACAGCAGAGCTGGATATGCTGGGCAGCACATGGAACAGCAGAGCTGGATATGCTGGAGGTCACATGGAACAGCAGAGCTGGATATGCTGGAGGTCACATGGAACAGCAGAGCTGGATATGCTGGAGGTCACATGGAACAGCAGAGCTGGATATGCTGGAGGTCACATGGAACAGCAGAGCTGGATATGCTGGAGGTC
The DNA here is from genome assembly GCF_048569485.1 of Anomaloglossus baeobatrachus. Classification (NCBI taxonomy): domain Eukaryota; kingdom Metazoa; phylum Chordata; class Amphibia; order Anura; family Aromobatidae; genus Anomaloglossus; species Anomaloglossus baeobatrachus. Next base: position 232,652,929 of record NC_134361.1, read on the forward strand.
ACATGGAACAGCAGAGCTGGATATGCTGGAGGTCACATGGAACAGCAGAGCTGGATATGCTGGAGGTCACATGGAACAGCAGAGCTGGATATGCTGGGCAGCACATGGAACAGCAGAGCTGGATATGCTGGAGGTCACATGGAACAGCAGAGCTGGATATGCTGGAGGTCACATGGAACAGCAGAGCTGGATATGCTGGAGGTCACATGGAACAGCAGAGCTGGATATGCTGGAGGTCACATGGAACAGCAGAGCTGGATATGCTGGGCAGCACATGGAACAGCAGAGCTGGATATGCTGGAGGTCACATGGAACAGCAGAGCTAAATTTGCTGGGCAGCACATGGAACAGCAGAGCTGGATATGCTAGGCAGCACATGGAACAGCAAAGCTGGATATGCTGGAGGTCACATGGAACAGTAGAGCTGGATATGCTAGGCAGCACTTGGAACAGCAGAGCTGGATATGCTAGGCAGCACTTGGAACAGCAGAGCTGGATATGCTGGAGGTCACATGGAACAGCAGAGCTGGATATGCTGGAGGTCACATGGAACAGCAGAGCTGGATATGCTGGAGGTCACATGGAACAGCAGAGCTGGATATGCTGGAGGTCACATGGAACAGCAGAGCTGGATATGCTGGAGGTCACATGGAACAGCAGAGCTGGATATGCTGGAGGTCACATGGAACAGCAGAGCTGGATATGCTGGAGGTCACATGGAACAGCAGAGCTGGATATGCTAGGCAGCACTTGGAACAGCAGAGCTGGATATGCTGGAGGTCACATGAAACAGCAAAGCTGGATATGCTAGGCAGCACATGGAACAGCAGAGCTGGATATGCTAGGCAGCACTTGGAACAGCAGAGCTGGATATGCTGGAGGTCACATGGAACAGCAGAGCTGGATATGCTGGAGGTCACATGGAACAGCAGAGCTGGATATGCTGGAGGTCACATGGAACAGCAGAGCTGGATATGCTGGAGGTCACATGGAACAGCAGAGCTGGATATGCTGGGCAGCACATGGAACAGCAGAGCTAGATATGCTGAGCTGCATGTGGGACAGTAGAGCTGGATAGGCTGGATTGCATGTGGAACAGTAGAGCTGGATATGCTGGAGGTCACATGGAACAGTAGAGCTGGATATGCTGGGCAGCACATGGAACAGCAGAGCTGGATATGCTGGAGGTCACATGGAACAGCAGAGCTGGATATGCTGGATGTCACATGGAACAGCAGAGCTGGATATGCTAGGCAGCACATGGAACAGCAGAGCTGGATATGCTGGAGGTCACATGGAACAGCAGAGCTGGATATGCTAAAGGTCACATGGAACAGCAGAGCTGGATATGCTAGGCAGCACATGGAACAGCAGAGCTGGATATGCTGGAGGTCACATGGAACAGCAGATCTGGATATGCTGGAGGTCACATGGAACAGCAAAGCTGGATATGCTAGGCAGCACATGGAAAAGCAGAGCTGGATATGTTGGAGGTCACATGGAACAGCAGAGCTGGATATGCTGGAGGTCACATGGAACAGCAGAGCTGGATATGCTGGAGGTCACATGGAACAGCAGAGCTGGATAGGCTGGATTGCATGTGGAACAGCAGAGCTGGATATGCTGGAGGTCACATGGAACAGCAGAGCTGGATATGCTGGAGGTCACATGGAACAGCAGAGCTGGATATGCTAGGCAGCACATGGAACAGCAGAACTGGATATGCTGGAGGTCACATGGAACAGCAGAGCTGGATATGCTAAGCAGCACATGGAACAGCAGAGCTGGACATGCTGGAGGTCACATGGAACAGCAGAGCTGGATATGCTAGGCAGCACATGGAACAGCAGAGCTGGATATGCTGGAGGTCACATGGAACAGCAGAGCTGGATATGCTGGAGGTCACATGGAACAGCAGAGCTGGATATGCTGGAGGTCACATGGAACAGTAGAGCTGGATATGCTGGAGGTCACATGGAACAGTAGAGCTGGATATGCTGGAGGTCACATGGAACAGTAGAGCTGGATATGCTGGAGGTCACATGGAACAGCAGAGCTGGATATGCTGGAGGTCACATGGAACAGGAGAGCTGGATATGCTGGGCAGCACATGGAACAGCAGAGCTGGATATGCTGGAGGTCACATGGAACAGCAGAGTTGGATATGCTGGAGGTCACATGGAACAGCAGAGCTGGATATGCTGGAGGTCACATGGAACAGCAGAGCTGGATATGCTGGAGGTCACATGGAACAGCAGAGCTGGATATGCTGGAGGTCACATGGAACAGCAGAGCTGGATATGCTGGAGGTCACATGGAACAGCAGAGCTGGATATGCTGGAGGTCACATGGAACAGCAGAGCTGGATATGCTGGGCAGCACATGGAACAGCAGAGCTGGATATGCTGGAGGTCACATGGAACAGCAGAGCTGGATATGCTGGAGGTCACATGGAACAGCAGAGCTGGATATGCTGGAGGTCACATGGAACAGCAGAGCTGGATATGCTGGAGGTCACATGGAACAGCAGAGCTGGATATGCTGGAGGTCACATGGAACAGCAGAGCTGGATATGCTGGGCAGCACATGGAACAGCAGAGCTGGATATGCTGGAGGTCACATGGAACAGCAGAGCTAAATTTGCTGGGCAGCACATGGAACAGCAGAGCTGGATATGCTAGGCAGCACATGGAACAGCAGAGCTGGATATGCTGGAGGTCACATGGAACAGTAGAGCTGGATATGCTGGGCAGCACATGGAACAGCAGAGCTGGATATGCTAGGCAGCACATGGAACAGCAGAGCCGGATATGCTGGGCAGCACATGGAACAGCAGAGCTGGATATGCTAGGCAGCACATGGAACAGCAGAGCTGGATATGCTGGGTGGCATGTGAAACAGTAGAGCTGAATATGCTGGGCGGCATATGGTAGAACAAAGCTAAATATGCTGGATGGCATGTGGAACAGCAGAGCTAGATATGCTGGGTGGCACGTGGAACAGCAGAGCCGGATATGCTGGGCAGCACATGGAACAGCAGAGCTGGATATGCTGGAGGTCACATGGAACAGCAGAGCTGGATATGCTAGGCAGCACTTGGAACAGCAGAGCTGGATATGCTGGAGGTCACATGAAACAGCAAAGCTGGATATGCTAGGCAGCACATGGAACAGCAGAGCTGGATATGCTAGGCAGCACTTGGAACAGCAGAGCTGGATATGCTAGGCAGCACTTGGAACAGCAGAGCTGGATATGCTGGAGGTCACATGGAACAGCAGAGCTGGATATGCTGGGCAGCACATGGAACAGCAGAGCTAGATATGCTGAGCTGCATGTGGGACAGTAGAGCTGGATAGGCTGGATTGCATGTGGAACAGTAGAGCTGGATATGCTGGATGTCACATGGAACAGCAGAGCTGAATATGCTAGGCAGCACATGGAACAGCAGAGCTGGATATGCTGGAGGTCACATGGAACAGCAGAGCTGGATATGCTAAAGGTCACATGGAACAGCAGAGCTGGATATGCTAGGCAGCACATGGAACAGCAGAGCTGGATATGCTGGAGGTCACATGGAACAGCAGATCTGGATATGCTGGAGGTCACATGGAACAGCAAAGCTGGATATGCTAGGCAGCACATGGAAAAGCAGAGCTGGATATGCTGGAGGTCACATGGAACAGCAGAGCTGGATATGCTGGAGGTCACATGGAACAGCAGAGCTGGATATGCTGGAGGTCACATGGAAGAGCAGAGCTGGATAGGCTGGATTGCATGTGGAACAGCAGAGCTGGATATGCTGGAGGTCACATGGAACAGCAGAGCTGGATATGCTGGAGGTCACATGGAACAGCAGAGCTGGATATGCTGGAGGTCACATGGAACAGCAGAGCTGGATATGCTGGAGGTCACATGGAACAGCAGAGCTGGATAGGCTGGATTGCATGTGGAACAGCAGAGCTGGATATGCTGGAGGTCACATGGAACAGCAGAGCTGGATATGCTGGAGGTCACATGGAACAGCAGAGCTGGATATGCTAGGCAGCACATGGAACAGCAGAACTGGATATGCTGGAGGTCACATGGAACAGCAGAGCTGGATATGCTAAGCAGCACATGGAACAGCAGAGCTGGACATGCTGGAGGTCACATGGAACAGCAGAGCTGGATATGCTAGGCAGCACATGGAACAGCAGAGCTGGATATGCTGGAGGTCACATGGAACAGCAGAGCTGAATATGCTGGAGGTCACATGGAACAGCAGAGCTGGATATGCTGGAGGTCACATGGAACAGCAGAGCTGAATATGCTGGAGGTCACATGGAACAGCAGAGCTGGATATGCTGGAGGTCACATGGAACAGCAGAGCTGGATATGCTGGAGGTCACATGGAACAGCAGAGCTGGATATGCTGGAGGTCACATGGAACAGTAGAGCTGGATATGCTGGAGGTCACATGGAACAGTAGAGCTGGATATGCTGGAGGTCACATGGAACAGTAGAGCTGGATATGCTGGAGGTCACATGGAACAGCAGAGTTGGATATGCTGGAGGTCACATGGAACAGCAGAGCTGGATATGCTGGGCAGCACATGGAACAGCAGAGCTGGATATGCTGGAGGTCACATGGAACAGCAGAGCTGGATATGCTGGAGGTCACATGGAACAGCAGAGCTGGATATGCTGGAGGTCACATGGAACAGCAGAGCTGGATATGCTGGAGGTCACATGGAACAGCAGAGCTGGATATGCTGGAGGTCACATGGAACAGCAGAGCTGGATATGCTGGAGGTCACATGGAACAGCAGAGCTGGATATGCTGGAGGTCACATGGAACAGCAGAGCTGGATATGCTGGGCAGCACATGGAACAGCAGAGCTGGATATGCTGGAGGTCACATGGAACAGCAGAGCTGGATATGCTGGAGGTCACATGGAACAGCAGAGCTGGATATGCTGGAGGTCACATGGAACAGCAGAGCTGGATATGCTGGAGGTCACATGGAACAGCAGAGCTGGATATGCTGGGCAGCACATGGAACAGCAGAGCTGGATATGCTGGAGGTCACATGGAACAGCAGAGCTAAATTTGCTGGGCAGCACATGGAACAGCAGAGCTGGATATGCTAGGCAGCACATGGAACAGCAAAGCTGGATATGCTGGAGGTCACATGGAACAGTAGAGCTGGATATGCTAGGCAGCACTTGGAACAGCAGAGCTGGATATGCTAGGCAGCACTTGGAACAGCAGAGCTGGATATGCTGGAGGTCACATGGAACAGCAGAGCTGGATATGCTGGAGGTCACATGGAACAGCAGAGCTGGATATGCTGGAGGTCACATGGAACAGCAGAGCTGGATATGCTGGAGGTCACATGGAACAGCAGAGCTGGATATGCTGGAGGTCACATGGAACAGCAGAGCTGGATATGCTGGGCAGCACATGGAACAGCAGAGCTGGATATGCTGGAGGTCACATGGAACAGCAGAGCTGGATATGCTAGGCAGCACTTGGAACAGCAGAGCTGGATATGCTGGAGGTCACATGAAACAGCAAAGCTGGATATGCTAGGCAGCACATGGAACAGCAGAGCTGGATATGCTAGGCAGCACTTGGAACAGCAGAGCTGGATATGCTAGGCAGCACTTGGAACAGCAGAGCTGGATATGCTGGAGGTCACATGGAACAGCAGAGCTGGATATGCTGGAGGTCACATGGAACAGCAGAGCTGGATATGCTGGAGGTCACATGGAACAGCAGAGCTGGATATGCTGGAGGTCACATGGAACAGCAGAGCTGGATATGCTGGGCAGCACATGGAACAGCAGAGCTAGATATGCTGAGCTGCATGTGGGACAGTAGAGCTGGATAGGCTGGATTGCATGTGGAACAGTAGAGCTGGATATGCTGGAGGTCACATGGAACAGTAGAGCTGGATATGCTGGGCAGCACATGGAACAGCAGAGCTGGATATGCTGGAGGTCACATGGAACAGCAGAGCTGGATATGCTGGATGTCACATGGAACAGCAGAGCTGGATATGCTAGGCAGCACATGGAACAGCAGAGCTGGATATGCTGGAGGTCACATGGAACAGCAGAGCTGGATATGCTAAAGGTCACATGGAACAGCAGAGCTGGATATGCTAGGCAGCACATGGAACAGCAGAGCTGGATATGCTGGAGGTCACATGGAACAGCAGATCTGGATATGCTGGAGGTCACATGGAACAGCAAAGCTGGATATGCTAGGCAGCACATGGAAAAGCAGAGCTGGATATGCTGGAGGTCACATGGAACAGCAGAGCTGGATATGCTGGAGGTCACATGGAACAGCAGAGCTGGATATGCTGGAGGTCACATGGAACAGCAGAGCTGGATAGGCTGGATTGCATGTGGAACAGCAGAGCTGGATATGCTGGAGGTCACATGGAACAGCAGAGCTGGATATGCTGGAGGTCACATGGAACAGCAGAGCTGGATATGCTAGGCAGCACATGGAACAGCAGAACTGGATATGCTGGAGGTCACATGGAACAGCAGAGCTGGATATGCTAAGCAGCACATGGAACAGCAGAGCTGGACATGCTGGAGGTCACATGGAACAGCAGAGCTGGATATGCTAGGCAGCACATGGAACAGCAGAGCTGGATATGCTGGAGGTCACATGGAACAGCAGAGCTGGATATGCTGGAGGTCACATGGAACAGCAGAGCTGGATATGCTGGAGGTCACATGGAACAGTAGAGCTGGATATGCTGGAGGTCACATGGAACAGTAGAGCTGGATATGCTGGAGGTCACATGGAACAGTAGAGCTGGATATGCTGGAGGTCACATGGAACAGCAGAGCTGGATATGCTGGAGGTCACATGGAACAGCAGAGCTGGATATGCTGGGCAGCACATGGAACAGCAGAGCTGGATATGCTGGAGGTCACATGGAACAGCAGAGTTGGATATGCTGGAGGTCACATGGAACAGCAGAGCTGGATATGCTGGAGGTCACATGGAACAGCAGAGCTGGATATGCTGGAGGTCACATGGAACAGCAGAGCTGGATATGCTGGAGGTCACATGGAACAGCAGAGCTGGATATGCTGGAGGTCACATGGAACAGCAGAGCTGGATATGCTGGAGGTCACATGGAACAGCAGAGCTGGATATGCTGGGCAGCACATGGAACAGCAGAGCTGGATATGCTGGAGGTCACATGGAACAGCAGAGCTGGATATGCTGGAGGTCACATGGAACAGCAGAGCTGGATATGCTGGAGGTCACATGGAACAGCAGAGCTGGATATGCTGGAGGTCACATGGAACAGCAGAGCTGGATATGCTGGAGGTCACATGGAACAGCAGAGCTGGATATGCTGGGCAGCACATGGAACAGCAGAGCTGGATATGCTGGAGGTCACATGGAACAGCAGAGCTAAATTTGCTGGGCAGCACATGGAACAGCAGAGCTGGATATGCTAGGCAGCACATGGAACAGCAGAGCTGGATATGCTGGAGGTCACATGGAACAGTAGAGCTGGATATGCTGGGCAGCACATGGAACAGCAGAGCTGGATATGCTAGGCAGCACATGGAACAGCAGAGCCGGATATGCTGGGCAGCACATGGAACAGCAGAGCTGGATATGCTAGGCAGCACATGGAACAGCAGAGCTGGATATGCTGGGTGGCATGTGAAACAGTAGAGCTGAATATGCTGGGCGGCATATGGTAGAACAAAGCTAAATATGCTGGATGGCATGTGGAACAGCAGAGCTAGATATGCTGGGTGGCACGTGGAACAGCAGAGCCGGATATGCTGGGCAGCACATGGAACAGCAGAGCTGGATATGCTGGAGGTCACATGGAACAGCAGAGCTGGATATGCTAGGCAGCACTTGGAACAGCAGAGCTGGATATGCTGGAGGTCACATGAAACAGCAAAGCTGGATATGCTAGGCAGCACATGGAACAGCAGAGCTGGATATGCTAGGCAGCACTTGGAACAGCAGAGCTGGATATGCTAGGCAGCACTTGGAACAGCAGAGCTGGATATGCTGGAGGTCACATGGAACAGCAGAGCTGGATATGCTGGAGGTCACATGGAACAGCAGAGCTGGATATGCTGGAGGTCACATGGAACAGCAGAGCTGGATATGCTGGAGGTCACATGGAACAGCAGAGCTGGATATGCTGGGCAGCACATGGAACAGCAGAGCTAGATATGCTGAGCTGCATGTGGGACAGTAGAGCTGGATAGGCTGGATTGCATGTGGAACAGTAGAGCTGGATATGCTGGAGGTCACATGGAACAGTAGAGCTGGATATGCTGGGCAGCACATGGAACAGCAGAGCTGGATATGCTGGAGGTCACATGGAACAGCAGAGCTGGATATGCTGGATGTCACATGGAACAGCAGAGCTGGATATGCTAGGCAGCACATGGAACAGCAGAGCTGGATATGCTGGAGGTCACATGGAACAGCAGAGCTGGATATGCTAAAGGTCACATGGAACAGCAGAGCTGGATATGCTAGGCAGCACATGGAACAGCAGAGCTGGATATGCTGGAGGTCACATGGAACAGCAGATCTGGATATGCTGGAGGTCACATGGAACAGCAAAGCTGGATATGCTAGGCAGCACATGGAAAAGCAGAGCTGGATATGCTGGAGGTCACATGGAACAGCAGAGCTGGATATGCTGGAGGTCACATGGAACAGCAGAGCTGGATATGCTGGAGGTCACATGGAACAGCAGAGCTGGATAGGCTGGATTGCATGTGGAACAGCAGAGCTGGATATGCTGGAGGTCACATGGAACAGCAGAGCTGGATATGCTGGAGGTCACATGGAACAGCAGAGCTGGATATGCTAGGCAGCACATGGAACAGCAGAACTGGATATGCTGGAGGTCACATGGAACAGCAGAGCTGGATATGCTAAGCAGCACATGGAACAGCAGAGCTGGACATGCTGGAGGTCACATGGAACAGCAGAGCTGGATATGCTAGGCAGCACATGGAACAGCAGAGCTGGATATGCTGGAGGTCACATGGAACAGCAGAGCTGGATATGCTGGAGGTCACATGGAACAGCAGAGCTGGATATGCTGGAGGTCACATGGAACAGTAGAGCTGGATATGCTGGAGGTCACATGGAACAGTAGAGCTGGATATGCTGGAGGTCACATGGAACAGTAGAGCTGGATATGCTGGAGGTCACATGGAACAGCAGAGCTGGATATGCTGGAGGTCACATGGAACAGCAGAGCTGGATATGCTGGGCAGCACATGGAACAGCAGAGCTGGATATGCTGGAGGTCACATGGAACAGCAGAGTTGGATATGCTGGAGGTCACATGGAACAGCAGAGCTGGATATGCTGGAGGTCACATGGAACAGCAGAGCTGGATATGCTGGAGGTCACATGGAACAGCAGAGCTGGATATGCTGGAGGTCACATGGAACAGCAGAGCTGGATATGCTGGAGGTCACATGGAACAGCAGAGCTGGATATGCTGGAGGTCACATGGAACAGCAGAGCTGGATATGCTGGGCAGCACATGGAACAGCAGAGCTGGATATGCTGGAGGACACATGGAACAGCAGAGCTGGATATGCTGGAGGTCACATGGAACAGCAGAGCTGGATATGCTGGAGGTCACATGGAACAGCAGAGCTGGATATGCTGGAGGTCACATGGAACAGCAGAGCTGGATATGCTGGAGGTCACATGGAACAGCAGAGCTGGATATGCTGGGCAGCACATGGAACAGCAGAGCTGGATATGCTGGAGGTCACATGGAACAGCAGAGCTAAATTTGCTGGGCAGCACATGGAACAGCAGAGCTGGATATGCTAGGCAGCACATGGAACAGCAGAGCTGGATATGCTGGAGGTCACATGGAACAGTAGAGCTGGATATGCTGGGCAGCACATGGAACAGCAGAGCTGGATATGCTAGGCAGCACATGGAACAGCAGAGCCGGATATGCTGGGCAGCACATGGAACAGCAGAGCTGGATATGCTAGGCAGCACATGGAACAGCAGAGCTGGATATGCTGGGTGGCATGTGAAACAGTAGAGCTGAATATGCTGGGCGGCATATGGTAGAACAAAGCTAAATATGCTGGATGGCATGTGGAACAGCAGAGCTAGATATGCTGGGTGGCACGTGGAACAGCAGAGCCGGATATCCTTTGCGACATATGGAACAGCAGAGCCTGATATCCTTGGCCCCACGTGGCACAGTAGAGCCAGATATCCTTGGATCCACTTGGAACAGCATAGCTGGATATCCTTAAATCCACGTGGAACAGCAGAGCTGGATATCCTTGGCCCCACGTGGAACAGCAGAGCCATATATCCTTGGCCCCACGTGGAACAATAGAGCTGGATATCCTTAAATCCACGTGGAACAGTAGAGCTGGATATCCTTGGCCCCACGTGGAACAGTAGGGCCGGATATCCTTGGCCCCACGTGGAACAGTAGAGCTGGATATCCTTGGCCCCACGTGGAACAGTAGAGCTGGATATCCTTGGCCCCACGTGGAACAGCAGAGCCAGATATCCTTGGCCCCACGTGGAACAGTAGAGCTGGATATCCTTAAATCCACATGGAACAGCAGAGCTGGATATGCTGGAGGTCACATGGAACAGTAGAGCTGGATATGCTGGAGGTCACATGGAACAGTAGAGCTGGACATGCTGGAGGTCACATGGAACAGTAGAGCTGGATATGCTGGAGGTCACATGGAACAGCAGAGCTGGATATGCTGGAGGTCACATGGAACAGCAGAGCTGGATATGCTGGGCAGCACATGGAACAGCAGAGCTGGATATGCTGGAGGTCACATGGAACAGCAGAGTTGGATATGCTGGAGGTCACATGGAACAGCAGAGCTGGATATGCTGGAGGTCACATGGAACAGCAGAGCTGGATATGCTGGAGGTCACATGGAACAGCAGAGCTGGATATGCTGGAGGTCACATGGAACAGCAGAGCTGGATATGCTGGAGGTCACATGGAACAGCAGAGCTGGATATGCTGGAGGTCACATGGAACAGCAGAGCTGGATATGCTGGGCAGCACATGGAACAGCAGAGCTGGATATGCTGGAGGTCACATGGAACAGCAGAGCTGGATATGCTGGAGGTCACATGGAACAGCAGAGCTGGATATGCTGGAGGTCACATGGAACAGCAGAGCTGGATATGCTGGAGGTCACATGGAACAGCAGAGCTGGATATGCTGGAGGTCACATGGAACAGCAGAGCTGGATATGCTGGGCAGCACATGGAACAGCAGAGCTGGATATGCTGGAGGTCACATGGAACAGCAGAGCTAAATTTGCTGGGCAGCACATGGAACAGCAGAGCTGGATATGCTAGGCAGCACATGGAACAGCAGAGCTGGATATGCTGGAGGTCACATGGAACAGTAGAGCTGGATATGCTGGGCAGCACATGGAACAGCAGAGCTGGATATGCTAGGCAGCACATGGAACAGCAGAGCCGGATATGCTGGGCAGCACATGGAACAGCAGAGCTGGATATGCTAGGCAGCACATGGAACAGCAGAGCTGGATATGCTGGGTGGCATGTGAAACAGTAGAGCTGAATATGCTGGGCGGCATATGGTAGAACAAAGCTAAATATGCTGGATGGCATGTGGAACAGCAGAGCTAGATATGCTTGGTGGCACGTGGAACAGCAGAGCCGGATATCCTTTGCGACATATGGAACAGCAGAGCCTGATATCCTTGGCCCCACGTGGCACAGTAGAGCCAGATATCCTTGGATCCACTTGGAACAGCATAGCTGGATATCCTTAAATCCACGTGGAACAGCAGAGCTGGATATCCTTGGCCCCACGTGGAACAGCAGAGCCATATATCCTTGGCCCCACGTGGAACAATAGAGCTGGATATCCTTAAATCCACGTGGAACAGTAGAGCTGGATATCCTTGGCCCCACGTGGAACAGTAGGGCCGGATATCCTTGGCCCCACGTGGAACAGTAGAGCTGGATATCCTTGGCCCCACGTGGAACAGTAGAGCTGGATATCCTTGGCCCCACGTGGAACAGCAGAGCCAGATATCCTTGGCCCCACGTGGAACAGTAGAGCTGGATATCCTTAAATCCACGTGGAACAGCAGAGCCGGATATCCTTGGCCCCACGTGGCACAGTAGAGCCGGATATCCTTGGCCCCACGTGGCACAGTAGAGCCGGATATCCTTGGCCCCACGTGGAACAGTAGAGCCGGATATCCTTGGATCCACGTGGAACAGCAGAGCCGGATATCCTTGGCCCCACGTGGAACAGCAGAGCCGGATATCCTTGGCCCCACGTGGAACAGTAGGGCCGGATATCCTTGGCCCCACGTGGCACAGTAGAGCCGGATATCCTTGGATCCACGTGGAACAGCAGAGCCGGATATCCTTGGATCCACGTGGAACAGCAGAGCCGGATATCCGTGGCCCCACGTGGAACAGTAGGGCCGGATATCCTTGGCCCCACGTGGCACAGTAGAGCCGGATATCCTTGGATCCACGTGGAACAGCAGAGCCGGATATCCTTGGATCCACGTGGAACAGCAGAGCCGGATATCCTTGGCCCCACGTGGAACAGCAGAGCCGGATATCCTTGGCCCCACGTGGAACAGCAGAGCTGGATATCCTTGTGAAGAGGGAATACAATGGGCAGGTCATTGACTTGAATAGGCTTTGTGTGTAATGCACAATTTCCCCAGTGGGGGCGCTATATGCAATTAAACGCCCTGTCTGGCTTTTGCAGACTTTCTTTACGTTCGCTGTGAATTCCTCACTGAGCTCGTTCTAACAGGATTTTTACAGTTGAGTGAAACAAAAACATTTGCAGACCCTCGTCCAGCGGTGAAGTCAGTAATGGGCTATAGGACCAGAACATGATGGGGCACCGGCAGGGGAACATTCGTAGGGCTCTGGTCCGGTGGCTACAGTGCATTGATTAGGCCACTGGGCTCTACTCTAATTTTTAACTTTTTTTTTTTTTTTTAACTCCTCTCATCCTGTTTATGTCCACATGAAAGTTTAACTCTTTGATGTGGTCTGATCAGAACCAAGGAGGTCAGAAAATAAAAAGTTACAAAAATCTCTGCCCCCCTCTGTTAGGGTACGTGAGGTCAGGGAGGACAGCCACTGTCAGAGCCTCTGCCCCTGGAGAACCTCAATATGCTACATGGTCATTGGTGTAAAAGTATAGCTTCTGATTTCTAAAGCCAAACCTCCTGCCACATGATAGGTGGGATCCTTATGGCCCAAGAAGGGGACAAGTAGCTTGTGGGGTCTGGTAAGTCTACTAACTGAGAAGACTTTACTGTGTACTGCCTACAAAAATAAATTAGTAGTAGCTATTTTGGCCACCACACACTTACCTTACCTAGTGGAAGAACTGATGACATCATCACATGACTATAGCTGGGACCAGTGACTTCACCCCACTGATGACATCATCATCACATGACTATGGCTATGACCAGTGACTTCACCCCACTGATGACATCATCATCACATGACTATAGCTGGGACCAGTGACTTCACCCCACTGATGACATCATCACATGACTATGGCTATGACCAGTGACTTCACCCCACTGATGACATCATCATCACACGACTATGGCTGGGACCAGTGACTTCACCCCACTGATGACATCATCACACGACTATGGCTGGGACCAGTGACTTCACCCCACTGATGACATCATCATCACATGACTATGGCTATGACCAGTGACTTCACCCCACTGATGACATCATCATCACATGACTATAGCTGGGACCAGTGACTTCACCCCACTGATGACATCATCACATGACTATGGCTATGACCAGTGACTTCACCCCACTGATGACATCATCATCACACGACTATGGCTGGGACCAGTGACTTCACCCCACTGATGACATCATCATCACACGACTATGGCTGGGACCAGTGACTTCACCCCACTGATGACATCATCATCACATGACTATGGCTGGGACCAATGATTCTACCCCACTGATGACATCATCACACGACTATGGCTATGACCAGTGACTTCACCCCACTGATGACATCATCACACGACTATGGCTGGGACCAGTGACTTCACCCCACTGATGACATCATCACATGACTATGGCTGGGACCAGTGACTTCACCCCACTGATGACATCATCATCACATGACTATGGCTGGGACCAATGATTCTACCCCACTGATGACATCATCACACGACTATGGCTATGACCAGTGACTTCACCCCACTGATGACATCATCACACGACTATGGCTGGGACCAGTGACTTCACCCCACTGATGACATCATCACATGACTATGGCTGGGACCAGTGACTTCACCCCACTGATGACATCATCATCACATGACTATGGCTGGGACCAATGATTCTACCCCACTGATGACATCATCACACGACTATGGCTGGGACCAGTGACTTCACCCCACTGATGACATCATCATCACATGACTATGGCCTGGACCAATGATTCTACCCTACTGATGACATCATCACACGACTATGGCTGGGACCAGTGACTTCACCCCACTGATGACATCATCACATGACTATGGCTGGGACCAGTGACTTCACCCCACTGATGACATCATCACACGACTATGGTCTGTGCTGTTTTTCATTAGGTTGAAAACGATCTATTTCATAGACGGGAGCCCTGATACTCAAGATCTGTTTAGCTGCCACCACCTGTCAGCTAAACACAGGCGCAGAAGTCTTTCTCCTGACCTGAGGCTTTGTTACAATGTGTCACTGTAGGTGAAATATATCAGTCTGGACCCTGGGATGTTTAGGTTACAGAGAATTGTCTAGACTGTACTGTATACAAATGTAGCACAAAGTTTCTGCCTTCTGTAAGGAATCTGTAAGTTTCTATTCACTGACTTTAAGCAAAGCTCTTTCATATATATACATCAAGTATTAGAAACAAATCACATTGAATAAAGGGAATGTGTCACGAATGTGTTGCCAGAAAATTACCTATTCTTAAATCACCAGGTTTGTGTTACGCGCATTTAAAAGATAAAATAAAAAAAAAAAGTTTTTTTAATAAAATTAATGATCATGCAATTTTGACACTGGCCACTGGGGCTAATTTAAACTCGTACTTCCTGTCCTTTCAGGAAGTGTTTTTCAGGAGTCTCATTATCATCAGAGGAAGAATTACAATGGCAGGTAACAGCTGCATACACAGCTGAGAATACAGGACCCACCATTTATGATAGAGATGTCACAACTCACCTCCCCCCCTTCCATTCACAATAACCTTTGTAAATATTCACTTGATGCTTTGCTGCAATAGAAGGGGTCTGTTCATTGCAGTGAACGTAGATAGGCGAGAAGACACTGGTGGACCTATCTAGGCGGAGAAGACCCTGGTGGACCTATCTAGGCGGAGAAGACCCTAGTAGACCTATCTAGGCGGAGAAGACCCTGGTGGACATATGTAGGCGGTGAAGACCCTGGTGGACCTATCTAGGCGGAGAAGACCCTGGTGGACATATCTAGGCGGAGAAGACCCTGGTGGATCTATCTAGGCGGAGAAGACCCTGGTGGACATATGTAGGCGGAGAACACCCTGGTGGACCTATCTAGGTAATGAAGACCCTGGTGGACCTATCTAAAAAGAGAAGACCTTGGTGAACCTATGTAGGCGGAGAAGACCCTGGTTGACCTATCTAGGCAGAGAAGAACTACCTAGAGTAGAACTACCTAGGTGGAGAAGACCGTGATGGAGTGGGCACTTCCATGCTCAGGTGCTCAGTACTCGTAAGTAGTGATGAGCGGGCACTACCATGCTCGGGGGATCAGTACTGGTAACTAGTGATGAGCGGGCACTACCATGCTCGGGTGCTCAGTACTGGTAACTAGTGATGAGCGGGCACTACCATGCTCAGGTGCTCAGTACTGGTAACTAGTGATGAGCGGGCACTACCATGCTCGGGTGCTCAGTACTGGTAACTAGTGATGAGCGGGCACTACCATGCTCGGGGGATCAGTACTGGTAACTAGTGATGAGCGGGCACTACCATGCTCGGGTGCTCAGTACTGGTAACTAGTGATGAGCGGGCACTACCATGCTCAGGTGCTCAGTACTGGTAACTAGTGATGAGCGGGCACTACCATGCTCGGGTGCTCAGTACTGGTAACTAGTGATGAGCGGGCACTACCATGCTCAGGGGCTCAGTACTGGTAACTAGTGATGAGCGGGCACTACCATGCTCGTGTGCTCAGTACTGGTAACTAGTGATGAGCGAGCACTACCATGCTCAGGTGCTCAGTACTGGTAACTAGTGATGAGTGGGCACTACCATGCTCGGGTGCTCAGTACTGGTAACTAGTGATGAGCGGGCACTACCATGCTCGGGTGCTCAGTACTGGTAACTAGTGATGAGCGGGCACTACCATGCTCGGGTGCTCAGTACTGGTAACTAGTGATGAGCGGGCACTACCATGCTCAGGTGCTCAGTACTGGTAACTAGTGATGAGCGGGCACTACCATGCTCGGGTGCTCAGTACTGGTAACTAGTGATGAGCGGGCACTACCATGCTCAGGGGCTCAGTACTGGTAACTAGTGATGAGCGGGCACTACCATGCTCAGGTGCTCAGTACTGGTAACTAGTGATGAGCGGGCACTACCATGCTCAGGGGCTCAGTACTGGTAACTAGTGATGAGCGGGCACTACCATGCTCAGGGGCTCAGTACTGGTAACTAGTGATGAGCGGGCACTACCATGCTCAGGTGCTCAGTACTGGTAACTAGTGATGAGCGGGCACTACCATGCTCAGGTGCTCAGTACTGGTAACTAGTGATGAGTGGGTACTACCATGCTCAGGTGCTCAGTACTGGTAACTAGTGATGAGCGGGCACTACCATGCTCAGGTGCTCAGTACTGGTATCTAGTGATGAGTGGGCACTACCATGCTCAGGTGCTCAGTACTGGTATCTAGTGATGAGCGGGCTCTACCATGCTCAGGTGCTCAGTAATGGTAACTAGTGATGAGCGGGCACTACCATGCTCGGGTGCTCAGTACTGGTAACTAGTGATGAGCGGGCACTACCATGCTCGGGTGCTCAGTACTGGTAACTAGTGATGAGCGGGCACTACCATGCTCAGGTGCTCAGTACTGGTAACTAGTGATGAGCGGGCACTACCATGCTCAGGTGCTCAGTACTGGTAACTAGTGATGAGCGGGCACTACCATGCTCGGGTGCTCTGTACTGGTAACTAGTGATGAGCGGGCACTACCATGCTCGGGTGCTCAGTACTGGTAACTAGTGATGAGCGGGCACTACCATGCTCGGGTGCTCAGTACTGGTAACTAGTGATGAGCGGGCACTGCCATGCTCGGGTGCTCTGTACTGGTAACTAGTGATGAGTGGGCACTACCATGCTCGGGTGCTCAGTACTGGTAACTAGTGATGAGCGGACACTACCATGCTCGGGTGCTCTGTACTGGTAACTAGTGATGAGCGGGCACTACCATGCTCGGGTGCTCAGTACTGGTAACTAGTGATGAGCGGGCACTACCATGCTCGGGTGCTCTGTACTGGTAACTAGTGATGAGCGGGCACTACCATGCTCGGGTGCTCAGTACTGGTAACTAGTGATGAGCGGGCACTACCATGCTCGGGTGCTCAGTACTGGTAACTAGTGATGAGCGGGCACTGCCATGCTCGGGTGCTCAGTACTGGTAACTAGTGATGAGCGGGCACTACCATGCTCGGGTGCTCAGTACTGGTAACTAGTGATGAGCGGGCACTACCATGCTCAGGTGCTCTGTACTGGTAACTAGTGATGAGCGGGCACTACCATGCTCGGGTGCTTAGTACTGGTAACTAGTGATGAGCGGGCACTACCATGCTCAGGTGCTCTGTACTGGTAACTAGTGATGAGCGGGCACTACCATGCTCGGGTGCTTAGTACTGGTAAATAGTGATGAGCGGGCACTACCATGCTCAGGTGCTCTGTACTGGTAACTAGTGATGAGCGGGCACTACCATGCTCGGGTGCTCAGTACTGGTAACTAGTGATGAGCGGGCACTACCATGCTCAGGTGCTCTGTACTGGTAACTAGTGATGAGCGGGCACTACCATGCTCGGGTGCTTAGTACTGGTAACTAGTGATGAGCGGGCACTACCATGCTCAGGTGCTCTGTACTGGTAACTAGTGATGAGCGGGCACTACCATGCTCAGGTGCTCAGTACTGGTAACTAGTGATGAGCGGGCACTACCATGCTCAGGTGCTCAGTACTGGTAACTAGTGATGAGCGGGCACTACCATGCTCGGGTGCTCAGTACTGGTAACTAGTGATGAGCGGGCACTACCATGCTCGGGTGCTTAGTACTGGTAACTAGTGATGAGCGGGCACTACCATGCTCGGGTGCTCAGTACTGGTAACTAGTGATGAGCGGGCACTACCATGCTCGGGTGCTCAGTACTGGTAACTAGTGATGAGCGGGCACTACCATGCTCAGGTGCTCAGTACTGGTAACTAGTGATGAGCGGGCACTACCATGCTCGGGTGCTCAGTACTGGTAACTAGTGATGAGCGGGCACTACCATGCTCAGGTGCTCTGTACTGGTAACTAGTGATGAGCGGGCACTACCATGCTCAGGTGCTCAGTACTGGTAACTAGTGATGAGCGGGCACTACCATGCTCAGGTGCTCGGTACTGGTAACTAGTGATGAGCGGGCACTACCATGCTCGGGTGCTCAGTACTGGTATCTAGTGATGAGCGGGCACTACCATGCTTAGGTGCTCTGTACTGATAACTAGTGATGAGCGGGCACTACCATGCTCGGGTGCTCAGTACTGGTAACTAGTGATGAGCGGGCACTACCATGCTCGGGTGCTCAGTACTGGTAACTAGTGATGAGCGGGCACTACCATGCTCAGGTGCTCAGTACTGGTAACTAGTGATGAGCGGGCACTACCATGCTCGGGTGCTTAGTACTGGTAACTAGTGATGAGCGGGCACTACCATGCTCGGGTG
The DNA here is from genome assembly GCF_048569485.1 of Anomaloglossus baeobatrachus. NCBI lineage: Eukaryota > Metazoa > Chordata > Amphibia > Anura > Aromobatidae > Anomaloglossus > Anomaloglossus baeobatrachus. Next base: position 232,671,987 of record NC_134361.1, read on the forward strand.
CTCAGTACTGGTAACTAGTGATGAGCGGGCACTACCATGCTCGGGTGCTCAGTACTGGTAACTAGTGATGAGCGGGCACTACCATGCTCGGGTGCTCAGTACTGGTAACTAGTGATGAGCGGGCACTACCATGCTCAGGTGCTCAGTACTGGTAACTAGTGATGAGCGGGCACTACCATGCTCGGGTGCTCAGTACTGGTAACTAGTGATGAGCGGGCACTACCATGCTCAGGTGCTCTGTACTGGTAACTAGTGATGAGCGGGCACTACCATGCTCAGGTGCTCAGTACTGGTAACTAGTGATGAGCGGGCACTACCATGCTCAGGTGCTCGGTACTGGTAACTAGTGATGAGCGGGCACTACCATGCTCGGGTGCTCAGTACTGGTAACTAGTGATGAGCGGGCACTACCATGCTCGGGTGCTTAGTACTGGTAACTAGTGATGAGCGGGCACTACCATGCTTGGGTGCTCAGTACTGGTAACTAGTGATGAGCGGGCACTACCATCCTCGGGTGCTCAGTACTGGTAACTAGTGATGAGCGGGCACTACCATGCTCGGGTGCTCAGTACTGGTAACTAGTGATGAGCGGGCACTATCATGCTCGGGTGCTCAGTACTGGTAACTAGTGATGAGCGGGCACTACCATGCTCGGGTGCTTAGTACTGGTAACTAGTGATGAGCGGGCACTACCATGCTCTGGTGCTCAGTACTGGTAACTAGTGATGAGCGGGCACTACCATGCTCGGGTGCTCAGTACTGGTAACTAGTGATGAGCGGGCACTACCATGCTCGGGTGCTCAGTACTGGTAACTAGTGATGAGCGGGCACTACCATGCTCGGGTGCTCAGTACTGGTAACTAGTGATGAGCGGGCACTACCATGCTCAGGTGCTCAGTACTGGTAACTAGTGATGAGCGGGCACTACCATGCTCGGGTGCTCAGTACTGGTAACTAGTGATGAGCGGGCACTACCATGCTCAGGTGCTCAGTACTGGTAACTAGTGATGAGCGGGCACTACCATGCTCGGGTGCTCAGTACTGGTAACTAGTGATGAGCGGGCACTACCATGCTCAGGTGCTCAGTACTGGTAACTAGTGATGAGCGGACACTACCATGCTCGGGTGCTCAGTACTGGTAACTAGTGATGAGCGGGCACTACCATGCTCGGGTGCTCAGTACTGGTAACTAGTGATGAGCGGGCACTACCATGCTCAGGTGCTCAGTACTGGTAACTAGTGATGAGCGGGCACTACCATGCTCGGGTGCTCAGTACTGGTAACTAGTGATGAGCGGGCACTACCATGCTCGGGTGCTCAGTACTGGTAACTAGTGATGAGCGGGCACTACCATGCTCAGGTGCTCAGTACTGGTAACTAGTGATGAGTGGGCACTACCATGCTCAGGTGCTCAGTACTGGTAACTAGTGATGAGCGGGCACTACCATGCTCGTGTGCTCAGTACTGGTAACTAGTGATGAGCGGGCACTACCATGCTCGGGTGCTCAGTACTGGTAACTAGTGATGAGCGGGCACTACCATGCTCAGGTGCTCAGTACTGGTAACTAGTGATGAGCGGACACTACCATGCTCGGGTGCTCAGTACTGGTAACTAGTGATGAGCGGGCACTACCATGCTCGGGTGCTCAGTACTGGTAACTAGTGATGAGCGGGCACTACCATGCTCGGGTGCTCAGTACTGGTAACTAGTGATGAGCGGGCACTACCATGCTCGGGTGCTCAGTACTGGTAACTAGTGATGAGCGGGCACTACCATGCTCGGGTGCTCAGTACTGGTAACTAGTGATGAGCGGGCACTACCATGCTCGGGTGCTCAGTACTGGTAACTAGTGATGAGCGGGCACTACCATGCTCGGGTGCTCAGTACTGGTATCTAGTGATGAGCGGGCACTACCATGCTTAGGTGCTCTGTACTGATAACTAGTGATGAGCGGGCACTACCATGCTCGGGTGCTCAGTACTGGTAACTAGTGATGAGCGGGCACTACCATGCTCGGGTGCTCAGTACTGGTAACTAGTGATGAGCGGGCACTACCATGCTCAGGTGCTCAGTACTGGTAACTAGTGATGAGCGGGCACTACCATGCTCGGGTGCTCAGTACTGGTAACTAGTGATGAGCGGGCACTACCATGCTCAGGTGCTCAGTACTGGTAACTAGTGATGAGCGGGCACTACCATGCTCGGGTGCTCAGTACTGGTAACTAGTGATGAGCGGGCACTACCATGCTCGGGTGCTCAGTACTGGTAACTAGTGATGAGCGGGCACTACCATGCTCGGGTGCTCAGTACTGGTAACTAGTGATGAGCGGGCACTACCATGCTCGGGTGCTCAGTACTGGTAACTAGTGATGAGCGGGCACTACCATGCTCGGGTGCTCAGTACTGGTAACTAGTGATGAGCGGGCACTACCATGCTCAGGTGCTCAGTACTGGTAACTAGTGATGAGCGGGCACTACCATGCTCGGGTGCTCAGTACTGGTAACTAGTGATGAGCGGGCACTACCATGCTCGGGTGCTCAGTACTGGTAACTAGTGATGAGCGGGCACTATCATGAGGACGGTAGAGATTTTATTTCCTGCAATGAACAAATCCTGAATATATGTGCAGTGGAATGACATTGCGGTGCATTTAGTGGGAGAGCGCGGGTGAGAGCGTAGATGGTGAACGATTAGGATGTCTGGTCACTTTCCCAGCGATATCGGCCCCAGTGAATATTGGTGGAATTGAGTAGGGCAATAAATTCAGCCGAGCTTCGCTTTCTCTTGCGCTGGGAAAATATAGATCGTTGCAGCTGCAAGCTCCAATTTATCAGACAGCGCTTCTGCGAGCGAGGCCTCTCCGAGCGAGGCCCAGAAGCCACTCCTCCCCCTCCTTTTGTTCTCGGCTCTGCAGGCACAAGCTTGTAGAGAAAGCAAACGTTGACAAGGGAGTGATCTCACATTGCTGAATCTGCCTGTAATAGAGGCTCAGGGCTGTGGAGGCTGTGGAGGCTGTGCATGAGAAGCAGCCGAGAAGGCAGAGAGCGAGCGCCGCTGCCGCAACTCTACCCGCTGTATACACCCGCTGTATACCAGGCTGCAAAACAACTAAAGAAGCGCTGAATGGCTGCGTAATACTAGTAATGTAGATACTCCCAGTGCAGCTTGCCATTCAGGTTCTGCAGGAAGCTGCTTCTACACGCGGAAAGGCTCTGGCTAGTGATGAGCGAGCTCTACCATGCTCAGGAGCTCGGTACTCGAAACAAGCAGGTCGGACGCTAGACGGGCGCGATTCATGTATTGAGTATAATGGAACAGCTTCCGGAAAATTGCTTGACTTTTCCATTGACTTTCCAAGCACCTGAGCATGGTAGTGCCCGCTCATCACTAGTTACCAGTACTGAGCACCCGAGCATGGTAGTGTCCGCTCATCACTAGTTACCAGTACTGAGCACCCGAGCATGGTAGTGCCCGCTCATCACTAGTTACCAGTACTGAGCACCCGAGCATGGTAGTGCCCGCTCATCACTAGTTACCAGTACAGAGCACCCGAGCATGGTAGTGCCCGCTCATCACTAGTTACCAGTACTGAGCACCCGAGCATGGTAGTGTCCGCTCATCAGTAGTTACCAGTACTGAGCACCCGAGCATGGTAGTGCCCGCTCATCACTAGTTACCAGTACTGAGCACCCGAGCATGGTAGTGTCTGCTCATCACTAGTTACCAGTACTGAGCACCCGAGCATGGTAGTGCCCGCTCATCACTAGTTACCAGTACTGAGCACCCGAGCATGGTAGTGCCCGCTCATTACTAGTTACCAGTACAGAGCACCCGAGCATGGTAGTGCCCGCTCATCACTAGATACCAGTACTGAGCACCCGAGCATGGTAGTGTCTGCTCATCACTAGTTACCAGTACTAAGCACCCGAGCATGGTAGTGCCCGCTCATCACTAGTTACCAGTACTGAGCCCCTGAGCATGGTAGTGTCCGCTCATCACTAGTTACCAGTACTGAGCACCTGAGCATGGTAGTGCCCGCTCATCACTAGATACCAGTACTGAGCACCTGAGCATGGTAGTGCCCCGCTCATCACTAGTTACCAGTACTGAGCCCCTGAGCATGGTAGTGCCCGCTCATCACGTTACCAGTACTGAGCACGCCGAGCATGGTAGTGTCCGCTCATCACTAGTTACCAGTACTGAGCACCTGAGCATGGTAGTGCCCGCTCATCACTAGTTACCAGTACTGAGCACCCCGAGCATGGTAGTGCCCGCTCATCACTAGTTACCAGTACTGAGCACCCGAGCATGGTAGTGTCCGCTCATCACTAGTTACCAGTACTGAGCACCTGAGCATGGTAGTGTCCGCTCATCACTAGTTACCAGTACTGAGCACCCGAGCATGGTAGTGCCCGCTCATCACTAGTTACCAGTACTGAGCACCTGAGCATGGTAGTGTCCGCTCATCACTAGTTACCAGTACTGAGCCCCTGAGCATGGTAGTGCCCGCTCATCACTAGTTACCAGTACTGAGCACCCGAGCATGGTAGAGCCCGCTCATCACTAGTTACCAGTACTGAGCACCTGAGCATGGTAGTGCCCGCTCATCACTAGTTACCAATACTGGGCACCTGAGCATGGTAGTGCCCGCTCATCACTAGTTACCAGTACTGAGCACCCGAGCATGGTAGAGCCCGCTCATCACTAGATACCAGTACTGAGCACCTGAGCATGGTAGTGCCCGCTCATCACTAGTTACCAGTACAGAGCACCTGAGCATGGTAGTGTCCGCTCATCACTAGTTACCAGTACTGAGCACCCGAGCATGGTAGTGCCCGCTCATCACTAGTTACCAGTACTGAGCACCTGAGCATGGTAGTGTCCGCTCATCACTAGTTACCAGTACTGAGCCCCTGAGCATGGTAGTGCCCGCTCATCACTAGTTACCAGTACTGAGCACCCGAGCATGGTAGAGCCCGCTCATCACTAGTTACCAGTACTGAGCACCTGAGCATGGTAGTGCCCGCTCATCACTAGTTACCAATACTGAGCACCTGAGCATGGTAGTGCCCGCTCATCACTAGTTACCAGTACTGAGCACCCGAGCATGGTAGAGCCCGCTCATCACTAGATACCAGTACTGAGCACCTGAGCATGGTAGTGCCCGCTCATCACTAGTTACCAGTACAGAGCACCTGAGCATGGTAGTGTCCGCTCATCACTAGTTACCAGTACTGAGCCCCTGAGCATGGTAGTGCCCGCTCATCACTAGTTACCAGTACTGAGCACCCGAGCATGGTAGTGCCCGCTCATCACTAGTTACCAGTACTGAGCACCTGAGCATGGTAGTGCCCGCTCATCACTAGTTACCAATACAGAGCACCCGAGCATGGTAGTGCCCGCTCATCACTAGTTACCAGTACTGAGCACCCGAGCATGGTAGTGTCCGCTCATCACTAGTTACCAGTACTGAGCCCCTGAGCATGGTAGTGTCCGCTCATCACTAGTTACCAGTACTGAGCCCCTGAGCATGGTAGTGCCCGCTCATCACTAGATACCAGTACTGAGCACCCGAGCATGGTAGAGCCCGCTCATCAGTAGTTACCAGGACTGAGCACCTGAGCATGGTAGTGCCCGCTCATCACTAGTTACCAGTACTGAGCCCCTGAGCATGGTAGTGCCCGCTCATCACTAGTTACCAGTACTGAGCACCCGAGCATGGTAGTGCCCGCTCATCACTAGTTACCAGTACTGAGCACCCGAGCATGGTAGTGCCCGCTCATCACTAGATACCAGTACTGAGCACCCGAGCATGGTAGTGCCCGCTCATCACTAGTTACCAGTACTGAGCACCCGAGCATGGTAGTACCCGCTCATCACTAGTTACCAGTACTGAGCACCTGAGCATGGTAGTGCCCGCTCATCACTAGTTACCAGTACTGAGCACCCGAGCATGGTAGTGCCTGCTCATCACTAGTTACCAGTACTGAGCACCTGAGCATGGTAGTGCCCGCTCATCACTAGTTACCAGTACTGAGCACCTGAGCATGGTAGTGCCCGCTCATCACTAGTTACCAGTACTGAGCACCTGAGCACGGTAGTGCCCGCTCATCACTAGTTACCAGTACTGAGCACCTGAGCATGGTAGTGCCCGCTCATCACTAGATACCAGTACTGAGCACCTGAGCATGGTAGTGCCCGCTCATCACTAGTTACCAATACTGAGCACCTGAGCATGGTAGTGCCCGCTCATCACTAGTTACCAGTACTGAGCCCCTGAGCATGGTAGTGCCCGCTCATCAGTAGTTACCAGTACTGAGCACCTGAGCATGGTAGAGCCCGCTCATCACTAGATACCAGTACTGAGCACCTGAGCATGGTAGTGCCCGCTCATCACTAGTTACCAGTACAGAGCACCTGAGCATGGTAGTGTCCGCTCATCACTAGTTACCAGTACTGAGCACCCGAGCATGGTAGTGCCCGCTCATCACTAGTTACCAGTACTGAGCACCTGAGCATGGTAGTGTCCGCTCATCACTAGTTACCAGTACTGAGCCCCTGAGCATGGTAGTGCCCGCTCATCACTAGTTACCAGTACTGAGCACCCGAGCATGGTAGAGCCCGCTCATCACTAGTTACCAGTACTGAGCACCTGAGCATGGTAGTGCCCGCTCATCACTAGTTACCAATACTGAGCACCTGAGCATGGTAGTGCCCGCTCATCACTAGTTACCAGTACTGAGCACCCGAGCATGGTAGAGCCCGCTCATCACTAGATACCAGTACTGAGCACCTGAGCATGGTAGTGCCCGCTCATCACTAGTTACCAGTACAGAGCACCTGAGCATGGTAGTGTCCGCTCATCACTAGTTACCAGTACTGAGCCCCTGAGCATGGTAGTGCCCGCTCATCACTAGTTACCAGTACTGAGCACCCGAGCATGGTAGTGCCCGCTCATCACTAGTTACCAGTACTGAGCACCTGAGCATGGTAGTGCCCGCTCATCACTAGTTACCAATACAGAGCACCCGAGCATGGTAGTGCCCGCTCATCACTAGTTACCAGTACTGAGCACCCGAGCATGGTAGTGTCCGCTCATCACTAGTTACCAGTACTGAGCCCCTGAGCATGGTAGTGCCCGCTCATCACTAGTTACCAGTACTGAGCCCCTGAGCATGGTAGTGTCCGCTCATCAGTAGTTACCAGTACTGAGCCCCTGAGCATGGTAGTGTCCGCTCATCACTAGTTACCAGTACTGAGCCCCTGAGCATGGTAGTGCCCGCTCATCACTAGATACCAGTACTGAGCACCCGAGCATGGTAGAGCCCGCTCATCAGTAGTTACCAGGACTGAGCACCTGAGCATGGTAGTGCCCGCTCATCACTAGTTACCAGTACTGAGCCCCTGAGCATGGTAGTGCCCGCTCATCACTAGTTACCAGTACTGAGCACCCGAGCATGGTAGTGCCCGCTCATCACTAGTTACCAGTACTGAGCACCCGAGCATGGTAGTGCCCGCTCATCACTAGATACCAGTACTGAGCACCCGAGCATGGTAGTGCCCGCTCATCACTAGTTACCAGTACTGAGCACCCGAGCATGGTAGTACCCGCTCATCACTAGTTACCAGTACTGAGCACCTGAGCATGGTAGTGCCCGCTCATCACTAGTTACCAGTACTGAGCACCCGAGCATGGTAGTGCCTGCTCATCACTAGTTACCAGTACTGAGCACCTGAGCATGGTAGTGCCCGCTCATCACTAGTTACCAGTACTGAGCACCTGAGCATGGTAGTGCCCGCTCATCACTAGTTACCAGTACTGAGCACCTGAGCACGGTAGTGCCCGCTCATCACTAGTTACCAGTACTGAGCACCTGAGCATGGTAGTGCCCGCTCATCACTAGATACCAGTACTGAGCACCTGAGCATGGTAGTGCCCGCTCATCACTAGTTACCAATACTGAGCACCTGAGCATGGTAGTGCCCGCTCATCACTAGTTACCAGTACTGAGCCCCTGAGCATGGTAGTGCCCGCTCATCAGTAGTTACCAGTACTGAGCACCTGAGCATGGTAGTGTCCGCTCATCACTAGTTACCAGTACTGAGCACCTGAGCATGGTAGTGCCCACTCATCACTACTTACCAGTACTGAGCACCTGAGCATGGTAGTGCCCGCTCATCACTAGTTACCAGTACTGAGCACCTGAGCACGGTAGTGCCCGCTCATCACTAGTTACCAGTACTGAGCACCTGAGCATGGTAGTGTCCGCTCATCACTAGTTACCTGTACTGAGCACCTGAGCATGGTAGTGCCCGCTCATCACTAGTTACCAGTACTGAGCACCCGAGCATGGTAGTGCCCGCTCATCACTAGTTACCAGTACTGAGCACCCGAGCATGGTAGTGCTCACTCATCACTAGTTACCAGTACTGAGCATGGTAGTGCCCGCTCATCACTAGTTACCAGTGCAGAGCACCCGAGCATGGTAGTTCCCGCTCATCACTAGTTACCAGTACAGAGCACCCAAGCATGGTAGTGCCCGCTCATCACTAGTTACCAGTACAGAGCACCCGAGCATGGTAGTGCCCACTCATCACTAGTTACCAGTACAGAGCACCCGAGCATGGTAGTGCCCATTCATCACTAGTTACCAGTACAGAGCACCTGAGCATGGTAGTGCCCGCTCATCACTAGTTACCAGTACTGAGCACCTGAGCATGGTTGTGCCCGCTCTTCACTAGTTACCAGTACTAAGCACCCGAGCATGGTAGTGCCCGCTCATCTCTAGTTACCAGTACTGAGCACCTGAGCATGGTAGTGTCCGCTCATCACTAGTTACCAGTACTGAGCACCCGAGCATGGTAGTGCCCGCTCATCACTAGTTACTAGTACTGAACACCCAAGCATGGTAGTGCCCGCTCATCACTAGTTACCAGTACTGAGCACCCGAGCATGGTAGTGCCCGCTCATCACTAGTTACCAGTACTGAGCACCTGAGCATGGTAGTGCCCGCTCATCACTAGTTACCAGTACTGAGCACCTGAACATGGTAGTGCCCGCTCATCACTACTTACCAGTACTGAGCACCCGAGCATGGTAGTGTCCGCTCATCACTAGTTACCTGTACTGAGCCCCCGAGCATGGTAGTGCCTGCTCATCACTAGTTACCAGTACTGAGCACCTGAGCATGGTAGTGCCCGCTCATCACTAGTTACCAGTACTGAGCACCCAAGCATGGTAGTGCCCGCTCATCGCTAGTTACCAGTACTAAGCACCCGAGCATGGTAGTGCCCGCTCATCACTAGTTACCAGTACTGAGCACCCGAGCATGGTAGTGCTCGCTCATCACTAGTTACCAGTACAGAGCACCCGAGCATGGTAGTGCCCGCTCATCATTAGTTACCAGTACAGAGCACCCGAGCATGGTAGTGCCCGCTCATCACTAGTTACCAGTACAGAGCACCCGAGCATGGTAGTGCCCGCTCATCACTAGTTACCAGTACTGAGCACCCGAGCATGGTAGTGCCCGCTCATCACTAGTTACCAGTACTGATCACCTGAGCATGTTATTGCTCGTTCATCACTAGTTACCAGTACTGAGCACCTGAGCATGGTAGTGCCCGCTCATCACTAGTTACCAGTACTGAGCACCTGAGCATGGTAGTGCCCGCTCATCACTAGTTACCAGTACTGAGCACCGGAGCATGGTAGTGCCCGCTCATCACTAGTTACCAGTACAGAGCACCCGAGCATGGTAGTGCCCACTCATCACTTCTATTGACATATACATTTAACAGAGGCATGTGACAGTTTTCATCCAGCGGCATCCAGTAGCCATGTCTTCCATGTACTTCCAAAAAGTGGAAATGTATCTCCATATTTAATAGGGGTCTCCTACATGCATCAATAGTAAAGTTGAGCAAAAACATTTGCAGGACTCTGTTTCAGTACCAAACCGATCGGCGTCCAGAGCCCTGTGAAGTTCCTACTACCTACCGGCAAACCCCACTCTTTTGATTAGGCCCTACGCAAGTGTGATCTTTTTGCTCAACTCTACCATAAACTCCTCATCAGAACGAACTCACTGATGGGTTATCAGTTAACTCAGAGGCTGTAAAAGTCAAATGGTGCAATACGTTTAATGAAGCATAATTGCACCAATTATTTTTAAAAAGACCAGAGTCATGAGTGATTTGCATTAAAACGATGATGTCACGTCAGGCTTATAAGGATATTTTAGACAGCGGCTACCGATTACCAACATTACCGCTGAACCAGGGTGCCGAAAATCTTTTTGATCATCTCTAATCTAGTCTTTTCTGGCAGATAACACATGGTGGTCACTATATTGGCTACCATTAGTAGTTTTCACCCATCTGTTACATAGGAAAGAGTTGGTGGGAGGAGAGGTGAGAGGAGGGTAATGGAGGAGGTATAAGTACCCCAACATTGTTAAGCAAGAAAGGGAAGAAACAACTCTTGGGTCATCCAACATTTCTATCCTGCGAGGAATGGGAAAAGGAGATGAACCAGTAATACGGTGGACCCTACTTTGGTCATCTCTCCCCTTGTACCAGTCTATGCCTTGTATGCCTTGTATTATTCATGATTATTGTACCTGTCTTTGTTATGTATACCCCTTTTCACATGTAAAGCGCCATGGAATAAATGGCGCTATAATAATAATCCAAGATACAGATTTTTCGATTGTGATTCTCTCTTCCAGTAATATAGGCTGGATGTGAGGTCTGTGTGTCTCTCCCAGTAATATAGGCTGGATGTGAGGTCTGTGTGTCTCTCCCAGTAATATAGGCTCGATGTGAGGTCTGTGTGTCTCTCCCAGTAATATAGGCTGGATGTGAGGTCTGTGTGTCTCTCCCAGTAATATAGGCTGGATGTGAGGTCTGTGTGTCTCCCAGTAATATAGGCTGAATGTGAGCTCTGTGTGTCTCCCAGTAATACAGGCTGGATGTGAGCTCTGTGTGTCTCTCCCAGTAATATAGGCTGGATGTAAGGTCTGTGTCTCTCCCAGTAATATAGGCTGGATGTGAGCTCTGTGTCTCTGTTAGGGCCAGGTGGACGGGCAGACCCAGGAGGTGGATCCACTGGGCCGAACTCCTTGATGATGGTAAGGGGTCCGGTAGCTGGAGCACTATAGGCAGCAGAACAGTCCGTGCACAAGAGTATAACGGAGAAGTCCCTGGGACCACGGAGTCACTGATGGTAGTCCGGGTGACGGAGCTCAGGTTCGGAAGCCGAGAAGATGTCAGGCGGGGTCCGGAACCTTTGGAGCGAGATGACGGGTCACCGCAGGGATCCGAGATGGTACGGACTGTCAGGATGGCAGATAGGCAGCGTTCGGGGTTCAGGATTCGGCAGGACCGGATGGCGAGGCAGGCTCGGCTCTAGAAGAGAGAGAGGTGAGTATCTCACAGGAACACAAGGAGACCTGACTCCTAGCTTGAGAAACACGAAGATCAGGCCCCGCCCACTTGGACATTAAACCCCTTTATACCCTGTACCTGTGTGCTTCATTTCCTGTTAATGGACGCTGGCCCTTTAAGAAAGGGTCAATGACCGCGCGCGCGCCCTAATGCGCATGCGCGCGGCCCGAGTGCCAGAAGCCAGAGCAGGAAGCTGAGAGGAGGAAGCAGCAGAGCCGGGCTGGGGCTGAGAAGCCGACGGGCGCCGGGAGCGGGGACCAGGACGCCGGGGACGCGCCGGCAATGGATGCTGGAGAGCGGGGAGCGGCGGAGACCGGACCGAGGAACCGGGAAGCGAGGCAGGAGAGCCGGGGAGCGTGACAGGTGAGCCGGGGAGCAGCGCAGGGGACCCGGGGAGCGTGACAGTACCCCCCCCCCCCCCACGCCCCCTTCCCCGCAACCGGGACAGGAAGGCACGGATCAGCGGAGTGCCCACATTCTCCCGGGGCTCCCAGGACCTATCCTCAGGACCATACCCTGCCCAGTCCACCAGGAAGAACTGTCGACCCCGTACGGTCTTCATGGCCACGATATCTCTTACCGCATAGATGTCATCATCGGCAATTGGAGGAGGAGCCGAACTGGCAGCAGCGGAGAAGGGACCAAGGACAACCGGCTTGAGCAGGGAGACGTGGAATGAGTTGGGTATCCTCATCGTGGCCGGGAGCTGTAGCTTGTAGGAGACCTCATTGATCTTGTTGAGGACTTTAAACGGCCCGATGTAGCGAGGACTCAGCTTGTAGGATGGTATCTTCAATCGGACGTACTTGGAAGCAAGCCAGACTAGATCTCCAGGAGAGAAACACGGAGGGTCCAGACGTCTCTTGTCTGCGTGTCTCTTCATCCGCAGGGAAGCACGTCCAAGGGACGCCTTGACAGAGTCCCAAATGGTTGCAAAGTCACGGGCTACAGCATCAGCAGCAGGGACATCCGAAGAAGGGGATACAGGCAATGGGACGGAGGGCTGAAGTCCGTAAACGACATGGAAGGGAGAGCTGGAGGACGACTCACTGACGTGGTGGTTATGGGAGAATTCAGCCCAAGAAAGCAGCGTGGACCAGTCGTCGTGATGGGCGTTGACGTAGTGACGTAAGAAGGAGGTCAAGATTTGATTGACCCTTTCCACTTGGCCATTCGACTGAGGATGGTAGGCAGAAGAAAAGTCCAGAGTCACTCCCAGATGTTTGCAGAGAGCCCTCCAGAAGCGGGAGGTGAACTGAGTTCCTCTGTCGGACACAATGTGTGACGGAAAGCCATGCAAGCGGAAGATGTGATGTATATAGGCGTCCGCGAGTTCCTGAGCGGAGGGCAGTCCAGCCATAGGGATGAAATGAGCCATTTTAGAGAACCGATCCACCACGACCCATATGACTGTGTGTCCGGAGGACAGGGGCAAGTCCATAATGAAGTCCATCGCAATGTGTTGCCACGGAATTGAGGGTATAGGCAGAGGCAGAAGACGGCCATATGGCAGGTGTTTGGGCGTCTTGTTCCTGGCACAAGAGGAGCAGGCCGAGACAAAAGCAGCGACGTCCGTGCGAAGGGATGGCCACCAGTAGTGACGTACAATCGCACTCCATGTTCTCTTCTGACCAGCATGACCGGCTGTTTTCGAGGCATGGCCCCAGTGTAACACTTTTTCCCTGTCAGTCTCAGAGACATAGGTTTTCCCGGGCGGTATCTGGGCCAGGGTGACAGGGGCCACCGGAATGATTTTACTAGGACAGATGATGGGTTGGGATGTCTCCTCCTCTTGCTCCATGGGCATGAAAGACCTGGACAAGGCATCAGCGCGTACATTCTTGTCCGCGGGTCGGAAATGGAGTTGGAAATCGAACCTGGCAAAGAACAAGGACCACCTGGCTTGCCGTGGGTTCAATCGCTGAGCGGACCGCAGGTATTCTAGGTTCTTGTGGTCCGTGTAAATGATGACGGGGTACACTGCTCCTTCCAAAAGGTAGCGCCATTCCTCCAGAGCCAGTTTGACTGCTAATAGCTCTCGGTCTCCGATGGTGTAGTTGCGTTCAGGCGCTGAGAAGCTCTTGGAGAAGAAACCGCAAGTCACCATCTTCCCGGAGGAGGACTTCTGCATGAGCACTGCTCCGGCTCCCGAGGAGGAGGCATCCACCTCCAAGGTGAACTGGCGGTTTAACTCCGGACGGTGGAGTACAGGAGAGGAGGCAAATGCCCGCTTCAGAGAGCCAAACGCGGCGTCGGCCGCAGGTGACCAGTCCTTTGGATTAGCCTCCTTCTTGGTCAAGGCGGAGAGAGGGGCAGTCAGAGCAGAGAAGTGAGGGATGAACTGGCGGTAATAGTTGGCAAATCCCAGAAAGCGTTGGATTGCCTTCAGTCCAGAAGGAGGAGGCCAGTTGAGAATGGAGGAGACCTTCTTTGGATCCATCTGCAGTCCGTTATCGGAGATGATGTAACCCAGGAAGGGGAGAGAAGACTGCTCAAAGATGCACTTCTCGTACTTGGCGTACAGACGATTCTCTCTGAGTCTTTGTAGAACCAGCTGCACGTTCTCTCTGTGGGTCTGGAGGTCCGGAGAGAAGACAAGGATATCATCCAGATACACCACCACACAGACGTAGAGAAGGTCCCGGAAAACGTCGTTCACCAATTCTTGAAAGACTGCTGGTGCGTTACACAGGCCGAAGGGCATCACGCAGTATTCGTAGTGTCCATCGCGAGTATTGAACGCGGTCTTCCACTCGTCCCCAGAGCGGATGCGGACTAGGTTGTAGGCACCCCGAAGATCCAGCTTGGTGAACACACGAGCTCCTCTAAGCCGGTCAAACAATTCGGGGATGAGCGGCAGAGGGTACTTGTTTTTCACGGTGATTTGTTTCAATCCCCGGTAGTCTATACATGGGCGTAAGTCGCCTTCTTTCTTCTTCACGAAGAAGAAGCCGGCTCCAGCAGGAGAGGAGGATCTCCGAATGAATCCCCTTGCCAGGCTCTCTGTGATGTAAGTAGACATGGCCCTTGTTTGGGCTGGAGACAATGGATATATCCGTCCTCGAGGTGGTGTTGTTCCCGGGAGCAGGTCGATGGCACAATCGTAAGGACGATGTGGCGGAAGAACCTCAGATTCCTTCTTATCAAAGACGTCCACGAAGGACCAATAGGCCGAGGGCAGTCCCGGTAGGTTCTCTGGAACCGGAGGTCGTCGGATGGGTTGTATGGTCTTCAGACATTTATCATGGCACGAAGTGCCCCATTGGGTGATTTCACCAGTGCCCCAGCTGACTGATGGTTCGTGTGTCCGTAACCAGGGAAGTCCCAGCAGGATTTGATGGGACATGTGTGGGAGGACGTAGAGAGCGATGTTCTCGGTGTGCAGGGCACCGATACGCAGTTCGACCGGCCTGGTGATCCAGGAGATGGTGTCAGAGAGGGGTCTCCCATCCACAGAGGCAATCACTAGGGGCTTGTCGAGTGGAGTAACCGGCACCTGGTACTTGTCCACCGTGGCCTGCTGGATGAAATTGCCTGCGGCCCCAGAATCGAGGTACGCCTCAGCCGTGAACCGCGTCTCTCCCGTTGTCACTTGCACAGTCCACGTAACCGGGTCTGAGAGAGTCCCAGCACCTAGGGTGGCCTCTCCTACCAACCCTAGGCTTTGGAGTTTCCTGGCCTCTCTGGACAGGAGCGTAGCAGGTGTGTGCCCTCTCCGCAGTAAAAGCAGAGGCCCTTGGCGAGCCGCTCGGCTCGACGTTGTTCAGACTGCCGCACTCGGTCGATCTGCATGGGCTCGTGGACGGGGGCCCCAGATGCCGTTGACTGAAGTACGGAGGACTTCTGCGGAGGAGAGGAATGCCGTACCGGACGTCTCTCACGGGACACTTCCTTGGATCGCTCCTGAAAGCGAATGTCCACTCGAGTCGCTAGGGTAATCAGGGCATCCAGGGTGGACGGTACGTCACGACCCGCCAGCTCATCTTTAATTCGCCCCGAGAGTCCTTCCCAGAAGGCGGCGGTTAGGGCCTCGTTGTTCCACCCGAGTTCCGAGGCCAGGGTGCGAAACCGGATCGCGTATTGACCCACCGTCAGAGTCCCCTGACGTAACCGGAGAAGAGACGAAGCAGACGCGGAGGCGCGTCCGGGCTCGTCAAAGGTGCCACGGAATGCCTGCAGGAACTCCTGGATGTTCGTGGTCACAGGATCCCCCTTCTCCCACAAGGGGTTCATCCACGCCAGTGCCTCACCCTCTAGATGGGACATGATGAAGGCGACCTTGGCTTGGTCGGAGGCAAACAAATGCGGCAGCTGCGTGAAATGGAGGGAGCATTGGTTTATGAAACCCCTGGAGGTCTTGGGGTCTCCAGCGTACCGGGGTGGTGAGGCCAAACGAAGTCGGGAAGCATCCGAAGAAGTCGCCACGGGAGCTGGAGCCGTGGATTGACAAGTGGAAGCCCGGGATGCTGAAGACGTAACTGCCGCTTGTAGCGTGTTCAGGCGGGCGTCCACAGAAGACATGAATTGCAGCATGCGGGTCTGAGTCTCACGCTGGCGTTGGAGTTCCTCCTGTACGGCTGCTAGTGCTGCAGCGGGATCCATGGCCTGATCTTACTGTTAGGGCCAGGTGGACGGGCAGACCCAGGAGGTGGATCCACTGGGCCGAACTCCTTGATGATGGTAAGGGGTCCGGTAGCTGGAGCACTATAGGCAGCAGAACAGTCCGTGCACAAGAGTATAACGGAGAAGTCCCTGGGACCACGGAGTCACTGATGGTAGTCCGGGTGACGGAGCTCAGGTTCGGAAGCCGAGAAGATGTCAGGCGGGGTTCGGAACCTTTGGAGCGAGATGACGGGTCACCGCAGGGATCCGAGATGGTACGGACTGTCAGGATGGCAGATAGGCAGCGTTCGGGGTTCTCTAGAAGAGAGAGGTGAGTATCTCACAGGAACACAAGGAGACCTGACACTCCTAGCTTGAGAAACACGAAGATCAGGCCCCGCCCACTTGGACATTAAACCCCTTTATACCCTGTACCTGTGTGCTTCATTTCCTGTTAATGGACACTGGCCCTTTAAGAAAGGGTCAATGACCGCGCGCGCGCCCTAACGCGCATGCGCGCGGCCCGAGTGCCAGAAGCCAGAGCAGGAAGCTGAGAGGAGGAAGCAGCAGAGCCGGGCTGGGGCTGAGAAGCCGACGGGCGCCGGGAGCGGGGACCAGGACGCCGGGGACGCGCCGGCAATGGATGCTGGAGAGCGGGGAGCGGCGGAGACCGGACCGAGGAACCGGGAAGCGAGGCAGGAGAGCCGGGGAGCGTGACAGGTGAGCCGGGGAGCAGCGCAGGGGACCCGGGGAGCGTGACAGTCTCTCCCAGTAATATAGGCTGGATGTGAGGTCTGTGTCTCTCCCAGTAATATAGGCTGGATGTGAGGTCTGTGTGTCTCTCCCAGTAATATAGGCTGGTAGTGAGGTCTGTGTCTCTCTCCCAGTAATATAGGCTGGATGTGAGGTCTTTGTGTCTCTCCGGGTAATATAGGCTGGATGTGAGGTGTGTGTATCTCCCAGTAATATAGGCTGAATGTGAGGTCTGTGTCTCCCAGTAATATAGGCTGGATGTGAGGTCTGTGTGTGTCTCCCAGTAATATAAGCTGGATGTGAGGTCTGTGTGTCTCTCCCAGTAATATAGGCTGGATGTGAGCTCTGTGTGTCTCCCAGTAATATAGGCAGGATGTGAGCTCTGTGTCTCTCTCCCAGTAATATAGGCTGGATGTGTGAGGTCTGTGTGTCTCTCCCAGTAATATAGACTGGATGTGAGCTCTTTGTGTCTCTTCCAGTAATATAGGCTGGATGTGAGGTCTGTGTGTCTCTCCCAGTAATATAGGCTGGATGTGACCTCTGTGTGTCTCTCCCAGTAATATAGGCTGGATGTGAGCTCTTTGTGTCTCTTCCAGTAATATAGGCTGGATGTGAGGTCTGTGTGTCTCTCCCAGTAATATAGGCTGGATGTGACCTCTGTGTGTCTCTCCCAGTAATATAGGCTGGATGTGAGCTCTGTGTGTCTCTCCCAGTAATATAGGCTGGATGTGAGGTCTGTGTGTCTCTTCCAGTAAAATAGGCTGGATGTGAGCTCTGTGTCTCTCCCAGTAATATAGGCTGGATGTGAGGTCTGTGTGTCTCCCAGTAATATAGGCTGAATGTGAGCTCTGTGTGTCTCCCACTAATATAGGCTGGATGTGAGCTCTGTGTGTCTCTCCCAGTAATATAGGCTGGATGTGAGCTCTGGGTGTCCCTCCCAGTAATATAGGCTGGATGTGAGCTCTGTCTCTCCCAGTAATATAGGCTGGATGTGAGCTCTGTGTGTCTCTTCCAGTAATAGAGGCTGGATGTGAGGTCTGTGTGTCTCTCCCAGTAATATAGGCTGGATGTGAGCTCTGTGTGTCTCTCCCAGTAATATAGGCTGAATGTGAGCTCTGTGTGTCTCCCAGAAACATAGGCTGGATGTGAGCTCTGTCTCTCCCAGTAATATAGGCTGGATGTGAGGTCTGTGTGTCTCCCAGTAATATAGGCTGGATGTGAGCTCTGTGTGTCTCTCCCAGTAATATAGGCTGGATGTGAGCTCTGTGTGTCTCTCCCAGTAATATAGGCTCGATGTGAGGTCTGTGTCTCTCTCCCAGTAATATAGGCTGGATGTGAACTCTGTGTCTCTTCCAGTAATATAGGCTGGATGTGAGCTCTGTGTCTCTCTCCCAGAAATATAGGCTGGATGTGAGGTCTGTGTGTGTCTCCCAGTAATATAGGCTGGATGTGAGGTCTGTGTGTCTCTTCCAGTAATATAGGCTGGATGTGAGGTCTGTGTGTCTCCCAGTAATATAGGCTGGATGCGAGGTCTGTGTGTCCCCCAGTAATATAGGCTGGATGTGAGGACTGTGTGTCTCCCCCAGTAATATAGGCTGGATGTGAGCTCTCTGTGTCTCTCCCAGTAATATAAGCTGGATGTGAGGTCTGTGTCTCTTCCAGTAATATAGGCTGGATGTGAGCTCTGTGTTTCTCTTCCAGTAATATAGGCTGGATGTGAGGTCTGTGTGTCTCCCAGTAATATAGGCTGGATGTGAGCTCTGTGTGTCTCTCCCAGTAATATAGGCTGGATGTGAGCTCTGTGTCTCTCCCAGTAATATAGGCTGGATGTGAGCTCTGTGTGTCTCCCAGTAATATAGGCTGGATGTGAGGTCTGTGTGTCTCTCCCAGTAATATAGGCTGGATGTGAGGTCTGTGTGTCTCCCAGTAATATAGGCTGGATGTGAGGTCTGTGTGTCTCTCCCAGTAATATAGGCTGGATGTGAGCTCTGTGTGTCTCTCCCAGTAATATAGGCTGGATGTGAGGTCTGTGTCTCTCTCCCAGTAATATAGGCTGGATGTGAGCTCTGTGTCTCTTCCAGTAATATAGGCTGGATGTGAGGTCTGTGTGTCTCTTCCAGTAATATAGGCTGGATGTGAGCTCTGTGTGTCTCTCCCAGTAATATAGGCTGGATGTGAGCTCTGTGTGTCTCTCCCAGTAATATAGGCTCGATGTGAGGTCTGTGTCTCTCTCCCAGTAATATAGGCTGAATGTGAGCTCTGTGTCTCTCCCAGTAATATAGGCTGGATGTGAGGTCTGTGTGTCTCCCAGTAATATAGGCTGGATGTGAGGTCTGTGTGTCTCTCCCAGTAATATAGGCTGGATGAGAGCTCTGTGTGTCTCTCCCAGTAATATAGGCTGGATGTGAGGTCTGTGTCTCTCTTCCAGTAATATAGGCTGGATGTGAGCTCTCTGTGTCTCTCCCAGTAATATAAGCTGGATGTGAGGTCTGTGTCTCTTCCAGTAATATAGGCTGGATGGGAGCTCTGTGTTTCTCTTCCAGTAATATAGGCTGGATGTGAGGTCTGTGTGTCTCTCCCAGTAATATAGACTGGATGTGAGGTCTGTGTGTCTCCCAGTAATATAGGCTGGATGTGAGGTCTGTGTGTCTCTCCCAGTAATATAGGCTGGATGTGAGGTCTGTGTGTCTCCCAGTAATATAGGCTGGATGTCAGGTCTGTGTGTCTCTCCCAGTAATATAGGCTGGATGTGAGCTCTGTGTGTCTCTCCCAGTAATATAGGCTGGATGTGAGGTCTGTGTCTCTCTCCCAGTAATATAGGCTGGATGTGAGCTCTGTGTGTCTCTTCCAGTAATATAGGCTGGATGTGAGCTCTGTGTGTCTCTCCCAGTAATATAGGCTGGATGTTAGCTCTGTGTGTCTCTCCCAGTAATATAGGCTGGATGGGAACTCTGTATCTCTTCCAGTAATATAGGCTGGATGTGAGGTCTGTGTGTCTCTCCCAGTAATATAGGCTGGATGTGAGGTCTGTGTGTCTCTCCCAGTAATATAGGCTGGATGTGAGCTCTGTGTCTCTTCCAGTAATATAGGCTGGATGTGAGGTCTGTGTGTCTCTTCCAGTAATATAGGCTGGATGTGAGGACTGTGTGTCTCCCCCAGTAATATAGGCTGGATGTGAGCTCTCTGTGTCTCTCCCAGTAAGATAAGCTGGATGTGAGGTCTGTGTCTCTTCCAGTAATATAGGCTGGATGTGAGCTCTGTGTTTCTCTTCCAGTAATATAGGCTGGATGTGAGGTCTGTGTGTCTCCCAGTAATATAGGCTGGATGTGAGCTCTGTGTGTCTCTCCCAGTAATATAGGCTGGATGTGAGCTCTGTGTCTCTCCCAGTAATATAGGCTGGATGTGAGCTCTGTGTGTCTCCCAGTAATATAGGCTGGATGTGAGGTCTGTGTGTCTCTCCCAGTAATATAGGCTGGATGTGAGCTCTGTGTGTCTCTCCCAGTAATATAGGCTAGATGTGAGGTCTGTGTCTCTTTCCCAGTAATATAGGCTGGATGTGAGGTCTGTGTGTCTCTCCCAGTAATATAGGCTGGATGTGAGGTCTGTGTGTCTCTCCCAGTAATATAGGCTGGATGTGAGCTCTGTGTGTCTCCCAGTAATATAGGCTGGATGTGAGGTCTGTGTGTCTCTCCCAGTAATATAGGCTGGATGTGAGGTCTGTGTGTCTCTCCCAGTAATATAGGCTGGATGTGAGCTCTGTGTCTCTTCCAGTAATATAGGCTGGATGTGAGGTCTGTGTGTCTCTTCCAGTAATATAGGCTGGATGTGAGCTCTGTGTGTCTCTCCCAGTAATATAGGCTGGATGTGAGCTCTGTGTGTCTCTCCCAGTAATATAGGCTCGATGTGAGGTCTGTGTCTCTCTCCCAGTAATATAGGCTGAATGTGAGATCTGTGTCTCTTCCAGTAATATAGGCTGAATGTGAGCTCTGTGTCTCTCCCAGTAATATAGGCTGGATGTGAGGTCTGTGTGTCTCCCAGTAATATAGGCTGGATGTGAGGTCTGTGTGTCTCTCCCAGTAATATAGGCTGGATGTGAGCTCTGTGTCTCTCTTCCAGTAATATAGGCTGGATGTGAGGTCTGTGTCTCTCCCAGTAATGTAAGCTGGATGTGAGGTCTGTGTCTCTTCCAGTAATATAGGCTGGATGGGAGCTCTGTGTTTCTCTTCCAGTAATATAGGCTGGATGTGAGGTCTGTGTGTCTCTCCCAGTAATATAGACTGGATGTGAGGTCTGTGTGTCTCCCAGTAATATAGGCTGGATGTGAGGTCTGTGTGTCTCTCCCAGTAATATAGGCTGGATGTGAGCTCTGTGTGTCTCTCCCAGTAATATAGGCTGGATGTGAGGTCTGTGTGTCTCCCAGTAATATAGGCTGGATGTGAGGTCTGTGTGTCTCTCCCAGTAATATAGGCTGGATGTGAGCTCTGTGTGTCTCTCCCAGTAATATAGGCTGGATGTGAGGTCTGTGTCTCTCTCCCAGTAATATAGGCTGGATGTGAGCTCTGTGTGTCTCTTCCAGTAATATAGGCTGGATGTGAGCTCTTTGTGTCTCTCCCAGTAATATAGGCTGGATGTTAGCTCTGTGTGTCTCTTCCAGTAATATAGGCTGGATGTGAGCTCGGTGTGTCTCTTCCAGTAATATAGGTTGGATGTGAGGTCTGTGTGTCTCCCAGTAATATAGGCTGGATGTGAGGTCTGTGTGTCTCTCCCAGTAATATAGGCTGGATGTGAGCTCTGTGTGTCTCTCCCAGTAATATAGGCTGGATGTGAGGTCTGTGTGTCTCTCCCAGTAATATAGGCTGGATGTGAGGTCTGCGTGTCTCTCCCAGTAATATAGGCTGGATGTGAGCTCTGTGTGTCTCTTCCAGTAATATAGGCTGGATGTGAGGTCTGTGTGTCTCCCAGTAATATAGGCTGGATGTGAGGTCTGTCTCTCTCCCAGTAATATAGGCTGGATGTGAGGTCTGTGTGTCTCTCCCAGTAATATAGGCTGGATGTGAGCTCTGTGTGTCTCTCCCAGTAATATAGGCTGGATGTGAGGTCTGTGTCTCTTTCCCAGTAATATAGGCTGGATGTGAGGTCTGTGTGTCTCTCCCAGTAATATAGGCTGGATGTGAGGTCTGTGTGTCTCTCCCAGTAATATAGGCTGGATGTGAGCTCTGTGTGTCTCCCAGTAATATAGGCTGGATGTGAGGTCTGTGTGTCTCTCCCAGTAATATAGGCTGGATGTGAGGTCTGTGTGTCTCTCCCAGTAATA
The DNA here is from genome assembly GCF_048569485.1 of Anomaloglossus baeobatrachus. Lineage (NCBI taxonomy): Eukaryota > Metazoa > Chordata > Amphibia > Anura > Aromobatidae > Anomaloglossus > Anomaloglossus baeobatrachus. The sequence goes on from NC_134361.1 coordinate 232,694,103, forward strand.
TAGGCTGGATGTGAGCTCTGTGTCTCTTCCAGTAATATAGGCTGGATGTGAGGTCTGTGTGTCTCTTCCAGTAATATAGGCTGGATGTGAGCTCTGTGTGTCTCTCCCAGTAATATAGGCTGGATGTGAGCTCTGTGTGTCTCTCCCAGTAATATAGGCTCGATGTGAGGTCTGTGTCTCTCTCCCAGTAATATAGGCTGAATGTGAGATCTGTGTCTCTTCCAGTAATATAGGCTGAATGTGAGCTCTGTGTCTCTCCCAGTAATATAGGCTGGATGTGAGGTCTGTGTGTCTCCCAGTAATATAGGCTGGATGTGAGGTCTGTGTGTCTCTCCCAGTAATATAGGCTGGATGTGAGCTCTGTGTCTCTCTTCCAGTAATATAGGCTGGATGTGAGCTCTCTGTGTCTCTCCCAGTAATGTAAGCTGGATGTGAGGTCTGTGTCTCTTCCAGTAATATAGGCTGGATGGGAGGTCTGTGTGTCTCCCAGTAATATAGGCTGGATGTGAGGTCTGTGTGTCTCTCCCAGTAATATAGGCTGGATGTGAGCTCTGTGTGTCTCTCCCAGTAATATAGGCTGGATGTGAGGTCTGTGTCTCTCTCCCAGTAATATAGGCTGGATGTGAGCTCTGTGTCTCTTCCAGTAATATAGGCTGGATGTGAGCTCTGTGTGTCTCTCCCAGTAATATAGGCTGGATGTTAGCTCTGTGTGTCTCTTCCAGTAATATAGGTTGGATGTGAGCTCGGTGTGTCTCTTCCAGTAATATAGGTTGGATGTGAGGTCTGTGTGTCTCCCAGTAATATAGGCTGGATGTGAGCTGTGTGTCTCTCCCAGTAATATAGGCTGGATGTGAGCTCTGTGTGTCTCTCCCAGTAATATAGGCTGGATGTGAGGTCTGTGTGTCTCTCCCAGTAATATAGGCTGGATGTGAGGTCTGCGTGTCTCTCCCAGTAATATAGGCTGGATGTGAGCTCTGTGTGTCTCTTCCAGTAATATAGGCTGGATGTGAGGTCTGTGTGTCTCCCAGTAATATAGGCTGGATGTGAGGTCTGTCTCTCTCCCAGTAATATAGGCTGGATGTGAGGTCTGTGTGTCTCTCCCAGTAATATAGGCTGGATGTTAGCTCTGTGTGTCTCTCCCAGTAATATAGACTGGATGTGAGGTCTGTGTGTCTCTCCCAGTAATATAGGCTGGATGTGAGGTCTGTGTGTCTCTCCCAGTAATATAGGCTGGATGTGAGCTCTGTGTGTCTCCCAGTAATATAGGCTGGATGTGAGGTCTGTGTGTCTCTCCCAGTAATATAGGCTGGATGTGAGCTCTGTGTGTCTCTCCCAGTAATATAGGCTGGATGTGAGGTCTGTGTCTCTCTTCCAGTAATATAGGCTGGATGTGAGCTCTCTGTGTCTCTCCCAGTAATATAAGCTGGATGTGAGGTCTGTGTCTCTTCCAGTAATATAGGCTGGATGGGAGCTCTGTGTTTCTCTTCCAGTAATATAGGCTGGATGTGAGGTCTGTGTGTCTCTCCCAGTAATATAGACTGGATGTGAGGTCTGTGTGTCTCTCCCAGTAATATAGGCTGGATGTGAGCTCTGTGTGTCTCTCCCAGTAATATAGGCTGGATGTGAGGTCGGTGTGTCTCCCAGTAATATAGGCTGGATGTGAGGTCTGTGTGTCTCTCCCAGTAATATAGGCTGGATGTGAGCTCTGTGTGTCTCTCCCAGTAATATAGGCTGGATGTGAGGTCTGTGTCTCTTTCCCAGTAATATAGGCTGGATGTGAGCTCTGTGTGTCTCTTCCAGTAATATAGGCTGGATGTGAGGTCTGTGTGTCTCTTCCAGTAATATAGGCTGGATGTGAGCTCTGTGTGTCTCTCCCAGTAATATAGGCTGGATGTGAGCTCTGTGTGTCTCTCCCAGTAATATAGGCTCGATGTGAGGTCTGTGTCTCTCTCCCAGTAATATAGGCTGAATGTGAGATCTGTGTCTCTTCCAGTAATATAGGCTGAATGTGAGCTCTGTGTCTCTCCCAGTAATATAGGCTGGATGTGAGGTCTGTGTGTCTCCCAGTAATATAGGCTGGATGTGAGGTCTGTGTGTCTCTCCCAGTAATATAGGCTGGATGTGAGCTCTGTGTCTCTCTCCCAGTAATATAGGCTGGATGTGAGCTCTCTGTGTCTCTCCCAGTAATGTAAGCTGGATGTGAGGTCTGTGTCTCTTCCAGTAATATAGGCTGGATGGGAGCTCTGTGTTTCTCTTCCAGTAATATAGGCTGGATGTGAGGTCTGTGTGTCTCTCCCAGTAATATAGACTGGATGTGAGGTCTGTGTGTCTCCCAGTAATATAGGCTGGATGTGAGGTCTGTGTGTCTCTCCCAGTAATATAGGCTGGATGTGAGCTCTGTGTGTCTCTCCCAGTAATATAGGCTGGATGTGAGGTCTGTGTGTCTCCCAGTAATATAGGCTGGATGTGAGGTCTGTGTGTCTCTCCCAGTAATATAGGCTGGATGTGAGCTCTGTGTGTCTCTCCCAGTAATATAGGCTGGATGTGAGGTCTGTGTCTCTCTCCCAGTAATATAGGCTGGATGTGAGCTCTGTGTGTCTCTTCCAGTAATATAGGCTGGATGTGAGCTCTGTGTGTCTCTCCCAGTAATATAGGCTTGATGTTAGCTCTGTGTGTCTCTTCCAGTAATATAGGCTGGATGTGAGCTCGGTGTGTCTCTTCCAGTAATATAGGTTGGATGTGAGGTCTGTGTGTCTCCCAGTAATATAGGCTGGATGTGAGGTCTGTGTGTCTCTCCCAGTAATATAGGCTGGATGTGAGCTCTGTGTGTCTCTCCCAGTAATATAGGCTGGATGTGAGGTCTGTGTGTCTCTCCCAGTAATATAGGCTGGATGTGAGGTCTGCGTGTCTCTCCCAGTAATATAGGCTGGATGTGAGCTCTGTGTGTCTCTTCCAGTAATATAGGCTGGATGTGAGGTCTGTGTGTCTCCCAGTAATATAGGCTGGATGTGAGGTCTGTCTCTCTCCCAGTAATATAGGCTGGATGTGAGGTCTGTGTGTCTCTCCCAGTAATATAGGCTGGATGTGAGCTCTGTGTGTCTCTCCCAGTAATATAGGCTGGATGTGAGGTCTGTGTCTCTTCCCCAGTAATATAGGCTGGATGTGAGGTCTGTGTGTCTCTCCCAGTAATATAGGCTGGATGTGAGGTCTGTGTGTCTCTCCCAGTAATATAGGCTGGATGTGAGCTCTGTGTGTCTCCCAGTAATATAGGCTGGATGTGAGGTCTGTGTGTCTCTCCCAGTAATATAGGCTGGATGTGAGGTCTGTGTGTCTCTCCCAGTAATATAGGCTGGATGTGAGCTCTGTGTCTCTTCCAGTAATATAGGCTGGATGTGAGGTCTGTGTGTCTCTTCCAGTAATATAGGCTGGATGTGAGCTCTGTGTGTCTCTCCCAGTAATATAGGCTGGATGTGAGCTCTGTGTGTCTCTCCCAGTAATATAGGCTCGATGTGAGGTCTGTGTCTCTCTCCCAGTAATATAGGCTGAATGTGAGATCTGTGTCTCTTCCAGTAATATAGGCTGAATGTGAGCTCTGTGTCTCTCCCAGTAATATAGGCTGGATGTGAGGTCTGTGTGTCTCCCAGTAATATAGGCTGGATGTGAGGTCTGTGTGTCTCTCCCAGTAATATAGGCTGGATGTGAGCTCTGTGTCTCTCTTCCAGTAATATAGGCTGGATGTGAGCTCTCTGTGTCTCTCCCAGTAATGTAAGCTGGATGTGAGGTCTGTGTCTCTTCCAGTAATATAGGCTGGATGGGAGCTCTGTGTTTCTCTTCCAGTAATATAGGCTGGATGTGAGGTCTGTGTGTCTCTCCCAGTAATATAGACTGGATGTGAGGTCTGTGTGTCTCCCAGTAATATAGGCTGGATGTGAGGTCTGTGTGTCTCTCCCAGTAATATAGGCTGGATGTGAGCTCTGTGTGTCTCTCCCAGTAATATAGGCTGGATGTGAGGTCTGTGTGTCTCCCAGTAATATAGGCTGGATGGGAGGTCTGTGTGTCTCTCCCAGTAATATAGGCTGGATGTGAGCTCTGTGTGTCTCTCCCAGTAATATAGGCTGGATGTGAGGTCTGTGTCTCTCTCCCAGTAATATAGGCTGGATGTGAGCTCTGTGTGTCTCTTCCAGTAATATAGGCTGGATGTGAGCTCTGTGTGTCTCTCCCAGTAATATAGGCTGGATGTTAGCTCTGTGTGTCTCTTCCAGTAATATAGGCTGGATGTGAGCTCGGTGTGTCTCTTCCAGTAATATAGGTTGGATGTGAGGTCTGTGTGTCTCCCAGTAATATAGGCTGGATGTGAGGTCTGTGTGTCTCTCCCAGTAATATAGGCTGGATGTGAGCTCTGTGTGTCTCTCCCAGTAATATAGGCTGGATGTGAGGTCTGTGTGTCTCTCCCAGTAATATAGGCTGGATGTGAGGTCTGTGTGTCTCTCCCAGTAATATAGGCTGGATGTGAGCTCTGTGTGTCTCTTCCAGTAATATAGGCTGGATGTGAGGTCTGTGTGTCTCCCAGTAATATAGGCTGGATGTGAGGTCTGTCTCTCTCCCAGTAATATAGGCTGGATGTGAGGTCTGTGTGTCTCTCCCAGTAATATAGGCTGGATGTTAGCTCTGTGTGTCTCTCCCAGTAATATAGACTGGATGTGAGGTCTGTGTGTCTCTCCCAGTAATATAGGCTGGATGTGAGGTTTGTGTGTCTCTCCCAGTAATATAGGCTGGATGTGAGCTCTGTGTGTCTCCCAGTAATATAGGCTGGATGTGAGGTCTGTGTGTCTCTCCCAGTAATATAGGCTGGATGTGAGCTCTGTGTGTCTCTCCCAGTAATATAGGCTGGATGTGAGGTCTGTGTCTCTCTTCCAGTAATATAGGCTGGATGTGAGCTCTCTGTGTCTCTCCCAGTAATATAAGCTGGATGTGAGGTCTGTGTCTCTTCCAGTAATATAGGCTGGATGGGAGCTCTGTGTTTCTCTTCCAGTAATATAGGCTGGATGTGAGGTCTGTGTGTCTCTCCCAGTAATATAGGCTGGATGTGAGCTCTGTGTGTCTCTCCCAGTAATATAGGCTGGATGTGAGGTCTGTGTGTCTCCCAGTAATATAGGCTGGATGTGAGGTCTGTATGTCTCTCCCAGTAATATAGGCTGGATGTGAGCTCTGTGTGTCTCTCCCAGTAATATAGGCTGGATGTGAGGTCTGTGTCTCTTTCCCAGTAATATAGGCTGGATGTGAGCTCTGTGTGTCTCTTCCAGTAATATAGGCTGGATGTGAGCTCTGTGTGTCTCTCCCAGTAATATAGGCTCGATGTGAGGTCTGTGTCTCTCTCCCAGTAATATAGGCTGGATGTGAACTCTGTGTCTCTTCCAGTAATATAGGATGGATGTGAGCTCGGTGTGTCTCTTCCAGTAATATAGGTTGGATGTGAGGTCTGTGTGTCTCCCAGTAATATAGGCTGGATGTGAGGTCTGTGTGTCTCTCCCAGTAATATAGGCTGGATGTGAGGTCTGTGTGTCTCTCCCAGTAATATAGGCTGGATGTGAGGTCTGCGTGTCTCTCCCAGTAATATAGGCTGGATGTGAGCTCTGTGTGTCTCTTCCAGTAATATAGGCTGGATGTGAGGTCTGTGTGTCTCTCCCAGTAATATAGGCTGGATGTGAGGTCTGTGTGTCTCCCAGTAATATAGGCTGGATGTGAGCTCTGTGTGTCTCCCAGTAATATAGACTGGATGTGAGGTCTGTGTGTGTCTCCCAGTAATATAGGCTGGATGTGAGCTCTGTGTGTCTCCCAGTAATATAGACTGGATGTGAGGTCTGTGTGTCTCTCCCAGTAATATAGGCTGGATGTGAGGTCTGTGTGTGTCTCCCAGTAATATAGGCTGGATGTGAGGTCTGTGTGTCTCTCCCAGTAATATAGGCTGGATGTGAGCTCTGTGTGTCTCCCAGTAATATATGGGGAGATAAGGTATGCACACCAGTGACTATGTAAGGGGAATACATGAAATAGCAGAAACTGCTGTGTGAATACACCTATTGCCAATCCATATCATACGCATATATAGCCTGGGTCTCAGCTTCCCATACACGGTAAGTTTTTTAACTGCATGAGAGGACACACACAAGCTAGGGACCCCAACGTAGAGAAATACTTTGGCGTAGTGTTGGGGCTCTATTGCATTGATCAATTCAGTAGCTAAATTTCTCTTGATTCATATGTTCATGGCAGTAATGCAGATTCCATTTTTCACATTTTCACTCTTACATATAGCTATTGGATTTTTCAAGTCAGTATTCACACAGCAGTTTCTGCTATTCCATGTATTCCCCTTACATAGTCACTGGTGTGCATAACTTATCTCCCCATAGTGATGTTTTTTTGTTTTTTGCACCCAGTTCAGACTTAGAATGGTGTTCCCAACGTTATTCCTTATTTCTTCCAGTAATATAGACTGGATGTGAGCTCTGTGTGTCTCTCCCAGTAATATAGGCTGGATGTGAGCTCTGTGTGTCTCTCCCAGTAATATAGGCTGGATGTGAGCTCTGTGTGTCTCTCCCAGTAATATAGACTGGATGTCAGCTCTGTGTGTCTCTCCCAGTAATATAGGCTGGATGTGAGCTCTGTGTGTCTCTCCCAGTAATATAGGCTGGATGTGAGGTCTGTGTGTCTCTCCCAGTAATATAGGCTGGATGTGAGCTCTGTGTGTCTCTCCCAGTAATATAGACTGGATGTCAGCTCTGTGTGTCTCTCCCAGTAATATAGGCTGGATGTGAGGTCTGTGTGTCTCTCCCAGTAATATAGGCTGGATGTGAGCTCTGTGTGTCTCTCCCAGTAATATAGGCTGGATGTGAGGTCTGTGTGTCTCTCCCAGTAATATAGGCTGGATGTGAGCTCTGTGTGTCTCCCAGTAATATAGGCTGGATGTGAGCTCTGTGTGTCTCCCAGTAATATAGACTGGATGTGAGGTCTGTGTGTCTCTCCCAGTAATATAGGCTGGATGTGAGGTCTGTGTGTGTCTCCCAGTAATATAGGCTGGATGTGAGGTCTGTGTGTCTCTCCTAGTAATATAGGCTGGATGTGAGGTCTGTGTGTGTCTCCCAGTAATATAGGCTGGATGTGAGGTCTGTGTGTCTCTCCCAGTAATATAGGCTGGATGTGAGCTCTGTGTCTTTCCCAGTAATATAGGCTGGATGTGAGGTCTGTGTGTCTCTCCCAGTAATATAGGCTGGATGTGAGGTCTGTGTGTCTCCCAGTAATATAGGCTGGATGTGAGCTCTGTGTGTCTCCCAGTAATATAGACTGGATGTGAGGTCTGTGTGTCTCTCCCAGTAATATAGGCTGGATGTGAGGTCTGTGTGTGTCTCCCAGTAATATAGGCTGGATGTGAGGTCTGTGTGTCTCTCCCAGTAATATAGGCTGGATGTGAGGTCTGTGTGTCTCTCCCAGTAATATAGGCTGGATGTGAGGTCTGTGTATCTCCCAGTAATATAGGCTGGATGTGAGGTCTGTGTGTCTCTCCCAGTAATATAGGCTGGATGTGAGGTCTGTGTGTCTCCCAGTAATATAGGCTGGATGTGAGCTCTGTGTGTCTCCCAGTAATATAGGCTGGATGTGAGGTCTGTGTGTCTCTCCCAGTAATATAGGCTGGATGTGATGTCTGTGTGTCTCCCAGTAATATAGGCTGGATGTGAGCTCTGTGTGTCTCCCAGTAATATAGACTGGATGTGAGGTCTGTGTGTCTCTCCCAGTAATATAGGCTGGATGTGAGGTCTGTGTGTCTCTCCCAGTAATATAGGCTGGATGTGAGCTCTCTGTGTCTCTCCCTGTAATATAGGCTGGATGTGAGCTCTGTGTGTCTCTCCCAGTAATATAGGCTGGATGTGAGCTCTGTGTGTCTCTCCCAGTAATATAGACTGGATGTGAGTTCTGTGTGTCTCTCCCTGTAATATAGGCTGGATGTGAGGTCTGTGTGTCTCTCCCAGTAATATAGGCTGGATGTGAGCTCTGTGTGTCTCCCAGTAATATATGGGGAGATAAGGTATGCACACCAGTGACTATGTAAGGGGAATACATGAAATAGCAGAAACTGCTGTGTGAATACACCTATTGCCAATCCACATTATACGCATATATAGCCTGGGTCTCAGCTTCCCATACACGGTAAGTTTTTTAACTGCATGAGAGGACACACACAAGCTAGGGACCCCTACGTAGAGAAATACTTTGGCGTAGTGTTGGGGCTCTATTGCATTGATCAATTCAGTAGCTAAATTTCTCTTGATTCATATGTTCATGGCAGTAATGCAGATTCCATTTTTCACATTTTCACTCTTACATATAGCTATTGGATTTTTCAAGTCAGTATTCACACAGCAGTTTCTGCTATTCCATGTATTCCCCTTACATAGTCACTGGTGTGCATAACTTATCTCCCCATAGTGATGTTTTTTTGTTTTTTGCACCCAGTTCAGACTTAGAATGGTGTTCCCAACGTTATTCCTTATTTCTTCCAGTAATATAGACTGGATGTGAGCTCTGTGTGTCTCTCCCAGTAATATAGGCTGGATGTGAGCTCTGTGTGTCTCTCCCAGTAATATAGGCTGGATGTGAGCTCTGTGTGTCTCTCCCAGTAATATAGGCTGGATGTGAGCTCTGTGTGTCTCTCCCAGTAATATAGACTGAATGTGAGCTCTGTGTGTCTCTCCCAGTAATATAGGCTGGATGTGAGCTCTGTGTGTCTCTCCCAGTAATATAGGCTGGATGTGAGGTCTGTGTGTCTCTCCCAGTAATATAGGCTGGATGTGAGGTCTGTGTGTCTCTCCCAGTAATATAGGCTGGATGTGAGCTCTGTGTGTCTCTCCCAGTAATATAGACTGGATGTCAGCTCTGTGTGTCTCTCCCAGTAATATAGGCTGGATGTGAGGTCTGTGTGTCTCTCCCAGTAATATAGGCTGGATGTGAGCTCTGTGTGTCTCTCCCAGTAATATAAGCTGGATGTGAGGTCTGTGTGTCTCTCCCAGTAATATAGGCTGGATGTGAGCTCTGTGTGTCTCTCCCAGTAATATAGGCTGGATGTGAGGTCTGTGTGTCTCTCCCAGTAATATAGGCTGGATGTGAGCTCTGTGTGTCTCTCCCAGTAATATAGGCTGGATGTGAGCTCTGTCTCTCCCAGTAATATAGGCTGGATGTGAGCTCTGTGTGTCTCTCCCAGTAATATAGGCTGGATGTGAGCTCTGTCTCTCCCAGTAATATAGGCTGGATGTGAAGTCTATGTGCATCCCTGTAATATAGGCTGAATGTGAGTTCTGTGTGTCTCCCAGTAATATAGGCTGGATGTGAGGTCTGTGTGTCTCTCCCAGTAATATAGACTGGATGTGAGCTCTGTGTCTCTCTCCCAGTAATATAGCCTGGATGTGAGCTCTGTGTGTCTCTCACAGTAATATAGGCTGGATGTGAGTTCTGTGTCTCTCCCAGTAATATAGGCTGGATGTGAGCTCTGTGTGTCTCTCCCAGTAATATAGGCTAGATGTGAGCTCTGTGTGTCTTTTCCAGTAATATAGGCTGGATGTGAGGTATATGTGTCTCTCCCAGTAATATAGGCTGGATGTGAGCTCTGTGTGTCTCTTCCAGTAATATAGGCTGGATGTGAAGTTTATGTGCATCCCTATAATATAGGCTGGATGTGAAGTCTATGTGCATCCCTGTAATATAGGCTGGATGTGAGATCTGTGTGTCTCTTCCAGTAATATAGGCTGGAAGTGAGGTCTGTGTGTCTCTTCCAGTAATATAGGCTGGATGTTAGCTCTGTGTGTCTCTTCCAGTAATATAGGCTTGATGTGAGGTCTGTGTGTCTCTCCCAGTAATATAGGCTGGATGTGAGCTCTGTGTCTCTCTCCCAGTAATATAGGCTGGATGTGAGCTCTGTGTGTCTCTTCCAGTAATATAGGCTGGATGTGAAGTCTATGTGCATCCCTGTAATATAGGCTGGATGTGAGCTCTGTGTGTCTCTTCCAGTAATATAGGCTGGATTTGAGGTCTGTGTGTCTCTCCCAGTAATATAGGCTGGATGTGAGCTCTGTGTGTCTCCCAGTAATATAGGCTGGATGTGAGGTCTGTGTGTCTCTCCCAGTAATATAGGCTGGATGTGAGCTCTGTGTGTCTCTTCCAGTAATATAGACTGGATGTGAGGTCTGTGTGTCTCTCCCAGTAATATAGGCTGGATGTGAGGTCTGTGTCTCTCCCAGTAATATAGGCTGGATGTGAGGTCTGTGTCTCTCCCAGTAATATAGGCTGGATGTGAGGTCTGTGTCTCTCCCAGTAATATAGGCTGGATGTGAGCTGTGTGTCTCTCCCAGTAATATAGGCTGGATGTGAGCTCTGTGTGTCTCTTCCAGTAATATAGGCTGAATGTGAGCTCTGTGTGTCTCTTCCAGTAATATAGGCTGGATGTGAGGTCTGTGTGTCTCTCCCAGTAATATAGGCTGGATGTGAGGTCTGTGTGTCTCTCCCAGTAATATAGGCTGGATGTGAGGTCTGTGTGTGTCTCCCAGTAATATAGGCTGGATGTGAGGTCTGTGTGTCTCTCCCAGTAATATAGGCTGGATGTGAGGTCTGTGTGTCTCTCCCAGTAATATAGGCTGGATGTGAGGTCTGTGTGTCTCTCCCAGTAATATAGGCTGGATGTGAGGTCTGTGTGTCTCCCAGTAATATAGGCTGGATGTGAGCTCTGTGTGTCTCTCCCAGTAATATAGGCTGGATGTGAGGTCTGTGTGTGTCTCCCAGTAATATAGGCTGGATGTGAGGTCTGTGTGTGTCTCCCAGTAATATAGGCTGGATGTGAGGTCTGTGTGTCTCCCAGTAATATAGACTGGATGTGAGGTCTGTGTGCCTCTCCCAGTAATATAGGCTGGATGTGAGGTCTGTGTGTCTCCCAGTAATATAGGCTGGATGTGAGCTCTGTGTGTCTCCCAGTAATATAGGCTGGATGTGAGGTCTGTGTGCCTCTCCCAGTAATATAGGCTGGATGTGAGGTCTGTGTGTCTCCCAGTAATATAGGCTGGATGTGAGCTCTGTGTGTCTCCCAGTAATATAGGCTGGATGTGAGGTCTGTGTGTCTCTCCCAGTAATATAGGTTGGATGTGAGGTCTGTGTGTCTCCCAGTAATATAGGCTGGATGTGAGCTCTGTGTGTCTCCCAGTAATATAGACTGGATGTGAGGTCTGTGTGTCTCTCCCAGTAATATAGGCTGGATGTGAGCTCTCTGTGTCTCTCCCTGTAATATAGGCTGGATGTGAGCTCTGTGTGTCTCTCCCAGTAATATAGGCTGGATGTGAGGTCTGTTTGTCTCTCCCAGTAATATAGGCTGGATGTGAGCTCTGTGTCTCTCTCCCAGTAATATAGGCTGGATGTGAGCTCTGTGTGTCTCTTCCAGTAATATAGGCTGGATGTGAAGTCTATGTGCATCCCTGTAATATAGGCTGGATGTGAGGTCTGTGTCTCTTCCAGTAATATAGGCTGGATTTGAGGTCTGTGTGTCTCTCCCATTAATATAGGCTGGATGTGAGCTCTGTGTGTCTCCCAGTAATATAGACTGGATGTGAGGTCTGTGTGTCTCTCCCAGTAATATAGGCTGGATGTGAGGTCTGTGTGTGTCTCCCAGTATTATAGGCTGGATGTGAGCTCTGTGTGTTTCCCAGTAATATATGGGGAGATAAGGTATGCACACCAGTGACTATGTAAGGGGAATACATGAAATAGCAGAAACTGCTGTGTGAATACACCTATTGCCAATCCACATTATACGCATATATAGCCTGGGTCTCAGCTTCCCATACACGGTAAGTTTTTTAACTGCATGAGAGGACACACACAAGCTAGGGACCCCAACGTAGAGAAATACTTTGGCGTAGTGTTGGGGCTCTATTGCATTGATCAATTCAGTAGCTAAATTTCTCTTGATTCATATGTTCATGGCAGTAATGCAGATTCCATTTTTCACATTTTCACTCTTACATATAGCTATTGGATTTTTCAAGTCAGTATTCACACAGCAGTTTCTGCTATTCCATGTATTCCCCTTACATAGTCACTGGTGTGCATAACTTATCTCCCCATAGTGATGTTTTTTTGTTTTTTGCACCCAGTTCAGACTTAGAATGGTGTTCCCAACGTTATTCCTTATTTCTTCCAGTAATATAGACTGGATGTGAGCTCTGTGTGTCTCTCCCAGTAATATAGGCTGGATGTGAGCTCTGTGTGTCTCTCCCAGTAATATAGGCTGGATGTGAGCTCTGTGTGTCTCTCCCAGTAATATAGACTGGATGTCAGCTCTGTGTGTCTCTCCCAGTAATATAGGCTGGATGTGAGCTCTGTGTGTCTCTCCCAGTAATATAGGCTGGATGTGAGGTCTGTGTGTCTCTCCCAGTAATATAGGCTGGATGTGAGCTCTGTGTGTCTCTCCCAGTAATATAGACTGGATGTCAGCTCTGTGTGTCTCTCCCAGTAATATAGGCTGGATGTGAGGTCTGTGTGTCTCTCCCAGTAATATAGGCTGGATGTGAGCTCTGTGTGTCTCTCCCAGTAATATAGGCTGGATGTGAGGTCTGTGTGTCTCTCCCAGTAATATAGGCTGGATGTGAGCTCTGTGTGTCTCCCAGTAATATAGGCTGGATGTGAGCTCTGTGTGTCTCCCAGTAATATAGACTGGATGTGAGGTCTGTGTGTCTCTCCCAGTAATATAGGCTGGATGTGAGGTCTGTGTGTGTCTCCCAGTAATATAGGCTGGATGTGAGGTCTGTGTGTCTCTCCTAGTAATATAGGCTGGATGTGAGGTCTGTGTGTGTCTCCCAGTAATATAGGCTGGATGTGAGGTCTGTGTGTCTCTCCCAGTAATATAGGCTGGATGTGAGCTCTGTGTCTCTCCCAGTAATATAGGCTGGATGTGAGGTCTGTGTGTCTCTCCCAGTAATATAGGCTGGATGTGAGGTCTGTGTGTCTCCCAGTAATATAGGCTGGATGTGAGCTCTGTGTGTCTCCCAGTAATATAGACTGGATGTGAGGTCTGTGTGTCTCTCCCAGTAATATAGGCTGGATGTGAGGTCTGTGTGTGTCTCCCAGTAATATAGGCTGGATGTGAGGTCTGTGTGTCTCTCCCAGTAATATAGGCTGGATGTGAGGTCTGTGTGTCTCTCCCAGTAATATAGGCTGGATGTGAGGTCTGTGTATCTCCCAGTAATATAGGCTGGATGTGAGGTCTGTGTGTCTCTCCCAGTAATATAGGCTGGATGTGAGGTCTGTGTGTCTCCCAGTAATATAGGCTGGATGTGAGCTCTGTGTGTCTCCCAGTAATATAGGCTGGATGTGAGGTCTGTGTGTCTCTCCCAGTAATATAGGCTGGATGTGATGTCTGTGTGTCTCCCAGTAATATAGGCTGGATGTGAGCTCTGTGTGTCTCCCAGTAATATAGACTGGATGTGAGGTCTGTGTGTCTCTCCCAGTAATATAGGCTGGATGTGAGGTCTGTGTGTCTCTCCCAGTAATATAGGCTGGATGTGAGCTCTCTGTGTCTCTCCCTGTAATATAGGCTGGATGTGAGCTCTGTGTGTCTCTCCCAGTAATATAGGCTGGATGTGAGCTCTGTGTGTCTCTCCCAGTAATATAGACTGGATGTGAGTTCTGTGTGTCTCTCCCTGTAATATAGGCTGGATGTGAGGTCTGTGTGTCTCTCCCAGTAATATAGGCTGGATGTGAGCTCTGTGTGTCTCCCAGTAATATATGGGGAGATAAGGTATGCACACCAGTGACTATGTAAGGGGAATACATGAAATAGCAGAAACTGCTGTGTGAATACACCTATTGCCAATCCACATTATACGCATATATAGCCTGGGTCTCAGCTTCCCATACACGGTAAGTTTTTTAACTGCATGAGAGGACACACACAAGCTAGGGACCCCAACGTAGAGAAATACTTTGGCGTAGTGTTGGGGCTCTATTGCATTGATCAATTCAGTAGCTAAATTTCTCTTGATTCATATGTTCATGGCAGTAATGCAGATTCCATTTTTCACATTTTCACTCTTACATATAGCTATTGGATTTTTCAAGTCAGTATTCACACAGCAGTTTCTGCTATTCCATGTATTCCCCTTACATAGTCACTGGTGTGCATACCTTATCTCCCCATAGTGATGTTTTTTTGTTTTTTGCACCCAGTTCAGACTTAGAATGGTGTTCCCAACGTTATTCCTTATTTCTTCCAGTAATATAGACTGGATGTGAGCTCTGTGTGTCTCTCCCAGTAATATAGGCTGGATGTGAGCTCTGTGTGTCTCTCCCAGTAATATAGGCTGGATGTGAGCTCTGTGTGTCTCTCCCAGTAATATAGGCTGGATGTGAGCTCTGTGTGTCTCTCCCAGTAATATAGACTGAATGTGAGCTCTGTGTGTCTCTCCCAGTAATATAGGCTGGATGTGAGCTCTGTGTGTCTCTCCCAGTAATATAGGCTGGATGTGAGGTCTGTGTGTCTCTCCCAGTAATATAGGCTGGATGTGAGGTCTGTGTGTCTCTCCCAGTAATATAGGCTGGATGTGAGCTCTGTGTGTCTCTCCCAGTAATATAGACTGGATGTCAGCTCTGTGTGTCTCTCCCAGTAATATAGGCTGGATGTGAGGTCTGTGTGTCTCTCCCAGTAATATAGGCTGGATGTGAGCTCTGTGTGTCTCTCCCAGTAATATAAGCTGGATGTGAGGTCTGTGTGTCTCTCCCAGTAATATAGGCTGGATGTGAGCTCTGTGTGTCTCTCCCAGTAATATAGGCTGGATGTGAGGTCTGTGTGTCTCTCCCAGTAATATAGGCTGGATGTGAGCTCTGTGTGTCTCTCCCAGTAATATAGGCTGGATGTGAGCTCTGTCTCTCCCAGTAATATAGGCTGGATGTGAGCTCTGTGTGTCTCTCCCAGTAATATAGGCTGGATGTGAGCTCTGTCTCTCCCAGTAATATAGGCTGGATGTGAAGTCTATGTGCATCCCTGTAATATAGGCTGAATGTGAGTTCTGTGTGTCTCCCAGTAATATAGGCTGGATGTGAGGTCTGTGTGTCTCTCCCAGTAATATAGACTGGATGTGAGCTCTGTGTCTCTCTCCCAGTAATATAGCCTGGATGTGAGCTCTGTGTGTCTCTCACAGTAATATAGGCTGGATGTGAGTTCTGTGTCTCTCCCAGTAATATAGGCTGGATGTGAGCTCTGTGTGTCTCTCCCAGTAATATAGGCTAGATGTGAGCTCTGTGTGTCTTTTCCAGTAATATAGGCTGGATGTGAGGTATATGTGTCTCTCCCAGTAATATAGGCTGGATGTGAGCTCTGTGTGTCTCTTCCAGTAATATAGGCTGGATGTGAAGTTTATGTGCATCCCTATAATATAGGCTGGATGTGAAGTCTATGTGCATCCCTGTAATATAGGCTGGATGTGAGATCTGTGTGTCTCTTCCAGTAATATAGGCTGGAAGTGAGGTCTGTGTGTCTCTTCCAGTAATATAGGCTGGATGTTAGCTCTGTGTGTCTCTTCCAGTAATATAGGCTTGATGTGAGGTCTGTGTGTCTCTCCCAGTAATATAGGCTGGATGTGAGCTCTGTGTCTCTCTCCCAGTAATATAGGCTGGATGTGAGCTCTGTGTGTCTCTTCCAGTAATATAGGCTGGATGTGAAGTCTATGTGCATCCCTGTAATATAGGCTGGATGTGAGCTCTGTGTGTCTCTTCCAGTAATATAGGCTGGATTTGAGGTCTGTGTGTCTCTCCCAGTAATATAGGCTGGATGTGAGCTCTGTGTGTCTCCCAGTAATATAGGCTGGATGTGAGGTCTGTGTGTCTCTCCCAGTAATATAGGCTGGATGTGAGCTCTGTGTGTCTCTTCCAGTAATATAGACTGGATGTGAGGTCTGTGTGTCTCTCCCAGTAATATAGGCTGGATGTGAGGTCTGTGTCTCTCCCAGTAATATAGGCTGGATGTGAGGTCTGTGTCTCTCCCAGTAATATAGGCTGGATGTGAGGTCTGTGTCTCTCCCAGTAATATAGGCTGGATGTGAGCTGTGTGTCTCTCCCAGTAATATAGGCTGGATGTGAGCTCTGTGTGTCTCTTCCAGTAATATAGGCTGAATGTGAGCTCTGTGTGTCTCTTCCAGTAATATAGGCTGGATGTGAGGTCTGTGTGTCTCTCCCAGTAATATAGGCTGGATGTGAGGTCTGTGTGTCTCTCCCAGTAATATAGGCTGGATGTGAGGTCTGTGTGTGTCTCCCAGTAATATAGGCTGGATGTGAGGTCTGTGTGTCTCTCCCAGTAATATAGGCTGGATGTGAGGTCTGTGTGTCTCTCCCAGTAATATAGGCTGGATGTGAGGTCTGTGTGTCTCTCCCAGTAATATAGGCTGGATGTGAGGTCTGTGTGTCTCCCAGTAATATAGGCTGGATGTGAGCTCTGTGTGTCTCTCCCAGTAATATAGGCTGGATGTGAGGTCTGTGTGTGTCTCCCAGTAATATAGGCTGGATGTGAGGTCTGTGTGTGTCTCCCAGTAATATAGGCTGGATGTGAGGTCTGTGTGTCTCCCAGTAATATAGACTGGATGTGAGGTCTGTGTGCCTCTCCCAGTAATATAGGCTGGATGTGAGGTCTGTGTGTCTCCCAGTAATATAGGCTGGATGTGAGCTCTGTGTGTCTCCCAGTAATATAGGCTGGATGTGAGGTCTGTGTGCCTCTCCCAGTAATATAGGCTGGATGTGAGGTCTGTGTGTCTCCCAGTAATATAGGCTGGATGTGAGCTCTGTGTGTCTCCCAGTAATATAGGCTGGATGTGAGGTCTGTGTGTCTCTCCCAGTAATATAGGTTGGATGTGAGGTCTGTGTGTCTCCCAGTAATATAGGCTGGATGTGAGCTCTGTGTGTCTCCCAGTAATATAGACTGGATGTGAGGTCTGTGTGTCTCTCCCAGTAATATAGGCTGGATGTGAGCTCTCTGTGTCTCTCCCTGTAATATAGGCTGGATGTGAGCTCTGTGTGTCTCTCCCAGTAATATAGGCTGGATGTGAGGTCTGTGTGTCTCTCCCAGTAATATAGGCTGGATGTGAGCTCTGTGTCTCTCTCCCAGTAATATAGGCTGGATGTGAGCTCTGTGTGTCTCTTCCAGTAATATAGGCTGGATGTGAAGTCTATGTGCATCCCTGTAATATAGGCTGGATGTGAGGTCTGTGTCTCTTCCAGTAATATAGGCTGGATTTGAGGTCTGTGTGTCTCTCCCATTAATATAGGCTGGATGTGAGCTCTGTGTGTCTCCCAGTAATATAGGCTGGATGTGAGCTCTGTGTGTCTCCTCCAGTAATATAGGCTGGATGTGAGCTCTGTGTGTCTCTTCCAGTAATATAGACTGTATGTGAGGTCTGTGTGTCTCTCCCAGTAATATAGGCTGGATGTGAGCTCTGTGTGTCTCTTCCAGTAATATAGACTGGATGTGAGGTCTGTGTGTCTCTCCCAGTAATATAGGCTGGATGTGAGGTCTGTGTCTCTCCCAGTAATATAGGCTGGATGTGAGGTCTGTGTCTCTCCCAGTAATATAGGCTGGATGTGAGGTCTGTGTCTCTCCCAGTAATATAGGCTGGATGTGAGCTCTGTGTCTCTCCCAGTACTATAGGCTGGATGTGAGCTCTGTGTGTCTCTTCCAGTAATATAGGCTGGATGTGAGCTCTGTGTGTCTCTTCCAGTAATATAGGCTGGATGTGAGGTCTGTGTGTCTCTCCCAGTAATATAGGCTGGATGTGAGGTCTGTGTGTCTCTCCCAGTAATATAGGCTGGATGTGAGGTCTGTGTGTGTCTCCCAGTAATATAGGCTGGATGTGAGGTCTGTGTGTCTCTCCCAGTAGTATAGGCTGGATGTGAGGTCTGTGTGTCTCTCCCAGTAATATAGGCTGGATGTGAGGTCTGTGTGTCTCTCCCAGTAATATAGGCTGGATGTGAGGTCTGTGTGTCTCCCAGTAATATAGGCTGGATGTGAGCTCTGTGTGTCTCCCAGTAATATAGACTGGATGTGAGGTCTGTGTGTCTCTCCCAGTAATATAGGCTGGATGTGAGGTCTGTGTGTGTCTCCCAGTAATATAGGCTGGATGTGAGGTCTGTGTGTCTCTCCCAGTAATATAGGCTGGATGTGAGGTCTGTGTGTGTCTCCCAGTAATATAGGCTGGATGTGAGGTCTGTGTGTGTCTCCCAGTAATATAGGCTGGATGTGAGGTCTGTGTGTCTCCCAGTAATATAGGCTGGATGTGAGGTCTGTGTGCCTCTCCCAGTAATATAGGCTGGATGTGAGGTCTGTGTGTCTCCCAGTAATATAGGCTGGATGTGAGCTCTGTGTGTCTCCCAGTAATATAGGCTGGATGTGAGGTCTGTGTGTCTCTCCCAGTAATATAGGCTGGATGTGAGCTCTGTGTGTCTCTTCCAGTAATATAGGCTGGATGTGAAGTCTATTTGCATCCCTGTAATATAGGCTGGATGTGAGGTCTGTGTCTCTTCCAGTAATATAGGCTGGATTTGAGGTCTGTGTGTCTCTCCCATTAATATAGGCTGGATGTGAGCTCTGTGTGTCTCCCAGTAATATAGGCTGGATGTGAGCTCTGTGTGTCTCTTCCAGTAATATAGACTGTATGTGAGGTCTGTGTGTCTCTCCCAGTAATATAGGCTGGATGTGAGCTCTGTGTGTCTCTTCCAGTAATATAGGCTGGATGTGAGCTCTGTGTGTCTCCCAGTAATATAGACTGGATGTGAGGTCTGTGTGTCTCTCCCAGTAATATAGGCTGGATGTGAGGTCTGTGTGTCTCTCCCAGTAATATAGGCTGGATGTGAGCTCTCTGTGTCTCTCCCTGTAATATAGGCTGGATGTGAGGTCTGTGTGTCTCTCCCAGTAATATAGGCTGGATGTGAGCTCTGTGTCTCTCTCCCAGTAATATAGGCTGGATGTGAGCTCTGTGTGTCTCTTCCAGTAATATAGGCTGGATGTGAAGTCTATTTGCATCCCTGTAATATAGGCTGGATGTGAGGTCTGTGTCTCTTCCAGTAATATAGGCTGGATTTGAGGTCTGTGTGTCTCTCCCATTAATATAGGCTGGATGTGAGCTCTGTGTGTCTCCCAGTAATATAGGCTGGATGTGAGCTCTGTGTGTCTCTTCCAGTAATATAGACTGTATGTGAGGTCTGTGTGTCTCTCCCAGTAATATAGGCTGGATGTTAGCTCTGTGTGTCTCCCAGTAATATAGACTGGATGTGAGGTCTGTGTGTCTCCCAGTAATATAGGCTGGATGTGAGGTCTGTGTCTCTTCCAGTAATATAGGCTGGATTTGAGGTCTGTGTGTCTCTCCCATTAATATAGGCTGGATGTGAGGTCTGTGTGTCTCCCAGTAATATAGTCTGGATGTGAGGTCTGTGTCTCCCAGTAATATAGGCTGGATGTGAGTTCTGCGTCTCTCCCATTAATATAGGCTGGATGTGAGCTCTGTGTGTCTCCCAGTAATATAGGCTGGATGTGAGCTCTGTGTGTCTCCCAGTAATATAGGCTGGATGTGAGGTCTGTGTGTCTCTCCCAGTAATATACAGTTAGGTCCAGAAATATTTGGACAGTGACACAAGTTTTGTTATTTTAGCTGTTTACAAAAACATGCTCAGAAATACAATTATATATATAATATGGGCTGAAAGTGCACACTCCCAGCTGCAATATGAGAGTTTTCACATCCAAATCGGAGAAAGGGTTTAGGAATCATAGCTCTGTAATGCATAGCCTCCTCTTTTTCAAGGGACCAAAAGTAATTGGACAAGGGACTCTAAGGGCTGCAATTAACTCTGGAGGCGTCTCCCTCGTTAACCTGTATCAATGAAGTAGTTAAAAGGTCTGGGGTTGATTACAGGTGTGTGGTTTTGCATTTGGAAGTTGTTGCTGTGACCAGACAACATGCGGTCTAAGGAACCCTCAATTGAGGTGAAGCAGAACATCCTGAGGCTGAAAAAAAAGAAAAAATCCATCAGAGAGATAGCAGACATGCTTGGAGTAGCAAAATCAACAGTCGGGTACATTCTGAGAAAAAAGGAATTGACTGGTGAGCTTGGGAACTCAAAAAGGCCTGGGCGTCCACAGATGACAACAGTGGTGGATGATCGCCGCATACTTTCTTTGGTGAAGAAGAACCCGTTCACAACATCAACTGAAGTCCAGAACACTCTCAGTGAAGTAGGTGTATCTGTCTCTAAGTCACCAGTAAAGAGAAGACTCCATGAAAGTAAATACAAAGGGTTCACATCTAGATGCAAACCATTCATCAATTCCAAAAATAGACAGGCCAGAGTTACATTTGCTGAAAAACACCTCATGAAGCCAGCTCAGTTCTGGAAAAGTATTCTATGGACAGATGAGACCAAGATCAACCTGTACCAGAATGATGGGAAGAAAAAAGTGTGGAGAAGAAAGGGAACGGCACATGATCCAAGGCACACCACATCCTCTGTAAAACATGGTGGAGGCAACGTGATGGCATGGGCATGCATGGCTTTCAATGGCACTGGGTCACTTGTGTTTATTGATGACATAACAGCAGACAAGAGTAGCCGGATGAATTCTGAAGTGTACCGGGATATACTTTCAGCCCAGATTCAGCCAAATGCCGCAAAGTTGATCGGACGGCGCTTCATAGTACAGATGGACAATGACCCCAAGCATACAGCCAAAGCTACCCAGGAGTTCATGAGTGCAAAAAAGTGGAACATTCTGCAATGGCCAAGTCAATCACCAGATCTTAACCCAATTGAGCATGCATTTCACTTGCTCAAATCCAGACTTAAGACGGAAAGACCCACAAAGAAGCAAGACCTGAAGGCTGCGGCTGTAAAGGCCTGGCAAAGCATTAAGAAGGAGGAAACCCAGCATTTGGTGATGTCCATGGGTTCCAGACTTAAGGCAGTGATTGATTCAAAAGGATTCGCAACAAAATATTGAATATAAAAATATTTTGTTTGGGTTTGGTTTATTTGTCCAATTACTTTTGACCTACTAAAATGTGGAGTGTTTGTAAAGAAATGTGACAATCCCTACAATTTCTATCAGATATTTTTGTTCAAACCTTCAAATTAAACGTTACAATCTGCACTTGAATTCTGTTGTAGAGGTTTCATTTCAAATCCAATGTGGTGGCATGCAGAGCCCAACTCGCCAAAATTGTGTCACTGGCCAAAGATTTCTGGACCTAACTGTAGACTGGATGTGAGGTCTGTGTGTCTCTCCCAGTAATATAGGCTGGATGTGAGGTCTGTGTGTCTCCCAGTAATATAGGCTGGATGTGAGTTCTGTGTCTCTCTCCCAGTAATATAGGCTGGATGTGAGCTCTGTTTCTCTCCCAGTAATATAGGCTGGATGTGAGCTCTGTGTGTCTCCCAGTAATATAGACTGGATGTGAGGTCTGTGTGTGTCTCCCAGTAATATAGGCTGGATGTGAGGTCTGTGTCTCTCCCAGTAATATAGGCTGGATGTGAGCTCTGTGTGTCTCCCAGTAATATAGGCTGGATGTGAGCTCTGTGTGTCTCTCCCAGTAATATAGGCTGGATGTGAGCTCTGTGTGTCTCCCAGTAATATAGGCTGGATGTGAGTTCTGTGTGTCTCCCAGTAATATAGGCTGGATGTGAGTTCTGTGTCTCCCAGTAATATAGGCTGGATGTGAGTTCTGTGTGTCTCCCAGTAATATAGGCTGGATGTGAGCTCTGTGTCTCTCCCAGTAATATAGGCTGGATGTGAGGTCTGTGTCTCTCCCAGTAATATAGGCTGGATGTGAGCTCTGTGTGTCTCTCCCAGTAATATAGGCGGGATGTGAGGTCTGTGTGTCTCTCCCAGTAATATAGGCTGGATGTGAGCTCTGTGTGTCTCCCAGTAATATAGGCTGGATGTGAGGTCTGTGTGTCTCTCCCAGTAATATAGGCTGGATGTGAGCTCTGTGTGTCTCTCCGAGTAATATAGGCTGGATGTGAGCTCTGTGTGTCTCTCCCAGTAATATAGGCTGGATGTGAGCTCTGTGTGTCTCTCCCAGTAATATAGGCTGGATGTGAGCTCTGTGTGTCTCTCCCAGTAATATATGCTGGATGTGAGGTCTGTGTGTCTCTTCCAGTAATATAGGCTGGATGTGAGGTCTGTGTCTCTCCCAGTAATATAGGCTGGATGTGAGGTCTGTGTGTCTCCCCCAGTAATATAGGCTGGATGTGAGCTCTGTGTGTCTCTCCCAGTAATATAGGCTGGATGTGAGGTCTGTGTGTCTCTCCCAGTAATATATGCTGGATGTGAGGTATGTGTGTCTCCCCCAGTAATATAGGCTGGATGTGAGGTTTGTGTGTCTCTCCCAGTAATATAGGCTGGATGTGACCTCTGTGCGTCTCTCCCAGTAATATAGGCTGGATGTGAGGTCTGTGTGTCTCTCCCAGTAATATAGGCTGGATGTGAGCTCTGTGTGTCTCCCAGTAATATAGGCTGGATGTGAGCTATGTGTGTCTCCCAGTAATATAGGCTGGATGTGAGCTCTGTGTGTCTCCCAGTAATATAGGCTGGATGTGAGCTCTGTGTGTCTCCCAGTAATATAGGCTGGATGTGACGTCTATGTGCATCCCTGTAATATAGGCTGGATGTGAGCTCTGTGTGTCTCCCAGTAATATAGGCTGGATGTGAGGTCTGTGTGTCTCTCCCAGTAATATAGGCTGGATGTGAGGTCTGTGTGTCTCTCCCAGTAATATATGCTGGATGTGAGGTCTGTGTGTCTCCCAGTAATATAGGCTGGATGTGAGCTCTGTGTCTCTCCCAGTAATATAGGCGGGATGTGAGGTCTGTGTCTCTCCCAGTAATATAGGCTGGATGTGAGGTTTGTGTGTCTCTCCCAGTAATATAGGCGGGATGTGAGGTCTGTGTCTCTCCCAGTAATATAGGCTGGATGTGAGGTTTGTGTGTCTCTCCCAGTAATATAGGCTGGATGTGAGGTCTGTGTGTCTCCCAGTAATATAGGCGGGATGTGAGGTTTGTGTGTCTCCCAGTAATATAGGCTGGATGTGAGGTCTGTGTCTCTCCCAGTAATATAGGCTGGATGTGAGGTCTGTGTGTCTCCCAGTAATATAGGCTGGATGTGAGGTCTGTGTGTCTCTCCCAGTAATATAGGCTGGATGTGAGGTCTGTGTGTCTCTCCCAGTAATATAGGCTGGATGGGAGCTCTGTGTTTCTCTTCCAGTAATATATGCTGGATGTGAAGTCTGTGTGTCTCTCCCAGTAATATAGGCTGGATGTGAGATCTGTGTCTCTCCCAGTAATATAGGCTGGATGTGAAGTCTATGTGCATCCCTGTAATATAGGCTGGATGTGAGATCTGTGGTTTCTTCTGTCTTCTCTAGCTGATATCAGCAGGATTTCTGGCATTCGCTTATTTACTCTTCCTGTGCTTTCCTACTTTGTTATAGCCTGTTTTTTCTGCCCTCTCTGGGACTATTCATGCTGTCTCCACCCTCCATATTGTGGGGATCTGTGTACAAACCTCCTCCTCCCTGCTGCTACCTCTAACACAGAGTGAAAAGAAGTGAGAAGAAGCATATACAGCCTGTGAACCGAGCATGAGTTAGGTTCTCCACGTGCCAAAATAACCAATTATTGCCCTTTGTAAGTGCTTGAGCAAGCTTTGTCCGTCGTTCGGGTAGGTGGAGGCTTGTTGGTCGTGGGATGGAAGTCCAGAAAAGAAGCGACAAGGCTTCTCCAAATACAAAGTGAGAACTGAGGAAGGTGCCAACGAGGTGTCAACTAGTAAGAGATGGCGAGCGTCACTGATGAAAAAGGGAACTATTACAATGGGGAGTTTTCTGCTGCGGTCAGGACCGTGTAGCCCCAGACTGTTATCCGTTCTTGAAGGAGCTCGCTGAGATGTCAGCTTTGAAGCATTGATGACCAGTGTATAACGGAAGATTTGGCCTGCGCAGTGGCCTACAGAGCCGGGTGTGCAGAGTGACCTCCTGAAAACACAAGCCACTGTAAAGGCCCCTATTCACATTAGATAACGTTGACTCCCCCATAACCAGTATTACTCGCTCGCTGATTCTTTATAAGCGAGTTGATGACAGACTTCTTTGGCAGCGGCTTATTTCACGAAGAACAAAAAAAGTGTCTGCTGAAATTCTGAAAACTGGATCCTGTTCTCCCTTACATCACATGTCGAAAGTGAGGCTATCTCTAACCTCTGGTTACCCCTAATGGTGGAGATGCCCGAGTTCCATGCCTGGCTAAGCTCTTGACCAGAGCTGATCTGATTCCTCCTGCCCACCAAGGAATGAAGGAGCAGGAGTAAGATGGAAACACAGATAAAGACAGACAGGGAGAACCAAAACTCTGACACTACAACTGCTAAAATTCTGATAACTGGATCCTGTTCTCCCTTACATCACATGTCGAAAGAGACTCCCTAGGGGTCCCTAGACTATCCCTAACATCAGGTTACCCCTAATGGTGGAGATTCCTTGTTCCTGGCTATGCTCCTGACCAGAACTGATCTGATCCCCCCCCTCCTACTAGGTAAGTAAGGGGCAGGAGTAAAATGTAAACATAGACAGGGAGAACCAAAACTCAGACACACTACAAATGCACAGGAACCAACAATGAGAAACTCACAGAAAAGCAAGAGCAGGAAGGTAGCAACAAAAAGACAACAAGGGTTAGCTCCACGACCACACACAGCAACAAGTACTACAACCACCAGTTAGTCTAGATCACAACATCTCACCAGACCAGTATAGATCAACTATAACTGGCACTAATGGAAGTGTCCAGCCAGCATATATAGGAGGGGAGCAGATTGATTGGCTCCCCCACAACATGTGATCAAAGGAGACTTGCAAGCAGACCAGCAGAGATTAACTCTTGCTACCTGACTCTGAACCTCCAATCTGTTGGTCGATGGCCAAGTCAGCCAGCGCTGACCTCGGAGAAGTCATCAGGTGGGGTGTCAGAATCAATAGTCTGAACAGACCCCGACAGCACCATGACTGTCAGCAATGTCTGTAAAAGCCTCCGTGTGACAATCACTTAAAGGGTTATTCACAAGATTGGAAGTTATCCTTTATCCACTGAATAGGGAATAACTTCCTGATTGTTGGGGGTCCAACTGCTGTGTGCCCACTGATCTTGAGAGCCCAAGGAACCAATCCTCCTTATGGGACCACGGGAGATAGCTGACCGCAGTGGTCTGGCAGTCCCATTAAGAATGAATGGAGCAGCATGGATGAAGGATAACTTCCAAACTAGAAATACCCTTTTAATTGCACATATATTGGGGGGTGGGGAGAGAACTTTTGTAATCAGGTTTTATTAAACATTTTGCCAACATTTGGCTTTAACAGGCTCATTACTGGCTGAAGGTGAGTCAACAGAGGATCCTTCAGTGAGCTTTCAACGGCAGGCAGTTTGTAACTATTTCATCTTTTTTTGTGGATATCTCTTAGTTGACTTAAGACAACAAACCCTATCAGAGGAAAGCTCGACTTTGACGTTGGTCATAAATCAACTGAGCTAAACGTTATCAGGACAAGCTCACTGATGGATTCTCAGTTACCTTCTTTTTCTGCAGCCAGAAACAAAGAGCCTTTTTAAAAGGGAGGTACATTTTAAAAGGAATCCCAAGTGCAAAAAAAATATTTTTAGACCAAAAGACATGCACTTAAGTATAAATAAAACGGATCTGGAAGGCATCCATAGATTTTTTTTTTTAAAGGGGTTGTCCTGAGGGCAAGAGGTGATGTGTCTAGTACACGTTTATAGGTATACAATGTTATATCGGGACTTGTCCGGGGTATATAATCTATATATACACTCATATGGGGCTTAGTATTGATAAGACGGTATAACCTTCTGCGGCAGCCATGGTCGGTGCAGGCAGCCATGTTAGTGTTACTATAGTAACAGCCCATGAAAGCTGCCAGGTTGAATTTGCAGCTTTGTAGTAACAAGCTCCAGATAGGCCCCAATTTTATGTTCCAGCTTTAACCCTTCTGTAGGTGTGGCCGGACAGAGGAGGGGGACGGGGGTCTTGGTTTTAGACTACATTCACACACCCCTGTGAAACATCCTAGGCATTTGTGTTCTCAGTTGAGCATGGAGAGTATATACATAGGGATTAGGAGAAATGGATAACATTTGGCCAACAGTATTGGACTGGATACCAAAAGCCCACCAGTAACGATTCTGCCACCAGCTTGGACTAAATACCAAGGTCCCACCAGTAACGATTGTGCCACCAGCATTGGACTGGATACCAAGGGCCCACCAGTAACGATTCTGCCACCAGCATTGGACTGGGTACCAAGGTCCCACCAGTAATGATTTTGCCACCAGCATTGGACTGGATACCAAGGTCCCACCAGTAACGATTCTGCCACCAGCTTGGACTAAATACCAAGGTCCCACCAGTAACGATTGTGCCACCAGCATTGGACTGGATACCAAGGGCCCACCAGTAACGATTCTGCCACCAGCTTGGACTGGATACCAAGGTCCCACCAGTAACGATTGTGCCACCAGCATTGGACTAAATACCAAGGGCCCACCAGTAACGATTCTGCCACCAGCATTGGACTGGATATCAAGGGCCAACAAGTAACGATTCTGCCACCAGCTTGGGCTAAATACCAAGGTCCCACCAGTAACGATTGTGCCACCAGCATTGGACTGGATACCAAGGGCCCACCAGTAACGATTGTGCCACCAGTATTGGACTAAATACCAAGGACCCACCAGTAACGATTCTTCCACCAGCATTGGACTGGGTACCAAGGTCCCACCAGTAACGATTCTGCCACCAGCATTGGACTGGGTACCAAGGTCCCACCAGTAATGATTTTGCCACCAGCATTGGACTGGGTACCAAGGTCCCACCAGTAATGATTTTGCCACCAGCATTGGACTGGGTACCAAGGTCCCACCAGTAACGATTGTGCCACCAGCATTGGACTAAATACCAAGGGCCCACCAGTAACGATTGTGCCACCAGTATTGGACTAAATACCAAGGGCCCACCAGTAACGATTCTTCCACCAGCATTGGACTGTGTACCAAGGTCCCACCAGTAACGATTTTTCCACCAGCATTGGACTGGGTACCAAGGTCCCACCAGTAACGATTCTGCCACCAGCATTGGACTGGGTACCAAGGTCCCACCAGAACGATTCTGCCACCAGCATTGGACTGGGTACCAAGGTCCCACCAGTAATGATTTTGCCACCAGCATTGGACTGGGTACCAAGGGCCCACCAGTAACGATTGTGCCACCAGCATTGGACTGGATACCAAGGGCCTACCAGTAACGATTGTGCCACCAGCATTGGACTGGATACCAAGGGCCCACCAGTAAAGATTCTGCCACCAGCATTGGACTGGATACCAAGGTCCCACCAGTAACGATTGTGCCACCAGCATTGGACTGGATACCAAGGTCCCACCAGTAACGATTGTGCCACCAGCATTGGACTGGATACCAAGGGCCCACCAGTAAAGATTCTGCCACCAGCATTGGACTAAATACCAAGGGCCCACCAGTAACGATTCTGCCACCAGCATTGGACTGGGTACCAAGAGACCACCAGTAAAGATTCTGCCACCAGCATTGGACTGGGTACCAAGAGACCACCAGTAACGATTCTGCCATCACCATATAACTGGATACCAAGGGCCCACCAGTAACGATTCTGCCACCAGCATTGGACTGGGTACCAAGAGACCACCAGTAAAGATTCTGCCACCAGCATTGGACTGGGTACCAAGAGACCACCAGTAACGATTCTGCCATCACCATATAACTGGATACCAAGGGCCCACCAGTAACGATTCTGACACCAGCATTGGACGGTACCAAGGACCCACCAGTAACGATTCTGCCACCAGCATTGGACTGGATACCAAGGTCCCACCAGTAACTATTGTGCCACCAGCATTGGACTAAATACCAAGGGCCAACCAGTAACGATTCTGCCACCAGCATTGGACTGGATACCAAGGGCCCACCAGAAACGATTGTGCCACCAGCATTGGACTGGGTACCAAGGGCCCACCAGTAACGATTCTGCCACCAGCATTGGACTGGATACCAAGGTCCCACCAGTAATGATTCTGCCACCAGCATTGGACTGGATACCAAGGTCCCACCAGTAACGATTCTGCCACCAGCATTGGACTGGGTACCAAGGTCCCACCAGTAACGATTCTGCCACCAGCATTGGACTGGGTACCAAGGTCCCACCAGAACGATTCTGCCACCAGCATTGGACTGTGTACCAAGGTCCCACCAGAACGATTCTGCCACCAGCATTGGACTGGGTACCAAGGTCCCACCAGTAATGATTTTGCCACCAGCATTAGACTGGGTACCAAGGACCCACCAGTAACGATTGTGCCACCAGCATTGGACTGGATACCAAGGGCCTACCAGTAACGATTGTGCCACCAGCATTGGACTGGATACCAAGGGCCCACCAGTAAAGATTCTGCCACCAGCATTGGACTGGATACCAAGGTCCCACCAGTAACGATTGTGCCACCAGCATTGGACTGGATACCAAGGTCCCACCAGTAACGATTGTGCCACCAGCATTGGACTGGATACCAAGGGCCCACCAGTAACGATTGTGCCACCAGCATTGGACTGGATACCAAGGGCCCACCAGTAACGATTGTGCCACCAGCATTGGACTGGATACCAAGGGCCCACCAGTAAAGATTCTGCCACCAGCATTGGACTAAATACCAAGGGCCCACCAGTAACGATTCTGCCACCAGCATTGGACTGGGTACCAAGAGACCACCAGTAAAGATTCTGCCACCAGCATTGGACTGGGTACCAAGAGACCACCAGTAACGATTCTGCCATCACCATATAACTGGATACCAAGGGCCCACCAGTAACGATTCTGCCACCAGCATTGGACTGGGTACCAAGAGTCCACCAGTAAAGATTCTGCCACCAGCATTGGACTGGGTACCAAGAGACCACCAGTAACGATTCTGCCATCACCATATAACTGGATACCAAGGGCCCACCAGTAACGATTCTGACACTAGCATTGGACGGTACCAAGGACCCACCAGTAACGATTCTGCCACCAGCATTGGACTGGATACCAAGGTCCCACCAGTAACTATTGTGCCACCAGCATTGGACTAAATACCAAGGGCCAACCAGTAACGATTCTGCCACCAGCATTGGACTGGACACCAAGGGCCCACCAGTAACGATTGTGCCACCAGCATTGGACTGGGTACCAAGGGCCCACCAGTAACGATTCTGCCACCAGCATTGGACTGGATACCAAGGTCCCACCAGTAATGATTCTGCCACCAGCATTGGACTGGATACCAAGGGCCCACCAGTAACGATTGTGCCACCAGCATTGGACTGGATACCAAGGGCCCACCAGTAACGATTGTGCCACCAGCATTGGACTGGGTACCAAGGGCCCACCAGTAACGATTGTGCCACCAGCATTGGACTGGATACCAAGGTCCCACCAGTAACGATTCTGCCACCAGCATTGGACTGGATACCAAGGGCCCACCAGTAACGATTCTGCCACCAGCATTGGACTGGATACCAAGGTCCCACCAGTAACGATTCTGCCACCAGCATTGGACTGGATACCAAGGTCCCACCAGTAACGATTCTGCCACCAGCATTGGACTGGATACCAAGGTCCCACCAGTAACAATTCTGCCACCAGCATTGGACTGGATACCAAGGGTCCACCAGTAACGATTCTGCCACCAGCATTGGACTGGGTACCAAGAGCCCATCAGTAACGATTGTGCCACCAGCATTGGACTGGATACCAAGGGCCAACCAGTAACGATTGTGCCACCAGCATTGGACTGGATACCAAGGGTCCACCAGTAACGATTCTACCACTAGCATTGGACTGGATGCCAAGGGCTCACCAGTAACGATTCTACCACCAGCATTGGACTGGATACCAAGGGCCAACCAGTAACGATTGTGCCACCAGCATTGGACTGGATACCAAGGTCCCACCAGTAACGATTGTGCCACCAGCATTGGACTGGATACCAAGGGCCCACCAGTAACGATTGTGCCACCAGCATTGGACTGGATACCAAGAGCCCACCAGTAACGATTGTGCCACCAGCATTGGACAAGGGCTCACAAAGTCACATCGACTCAGGGGGACACTATTCAGCTTCATACTGATATTATTGACCAAGAATGGAGGATACTACGTGGTTTGCTGCTGCTCTTTCATGAAGTTTAATAATGGTAAATTTGTTAAATGCGATGTATGCTGCCTATGTGGCTGGGCCTACCGGGGAACGCAGCTGCTCCTCTGTGGGCCAGTCCGAGCCTGACACCATGATCATCAAGACTTCATAGGTCCAGTTAGGATAAATATCAAAATAATTCAGCACAAATCTGTGTGCCAACCCTTGCCGAATTCACATCTTCCATGCAGATTTTGCTGAGGATTGTGTCGCAGCCTTAGCACGGATTTTGTGTTCTGAAAAGGTTGAAAACAGTAATTAAAAACTTTTTTGTTGTTTTCTATTGAAGGAGCATGATGGTCACCTGTTCTTCAGATTTGACAGGGGTTAATTGCGCAGGGATGCACCTCGTGGGAACATACCCTTAGGCTACTTAAGGCTGAGATCACGTCCAGTAATCATTCCTTAGAACGGATCTGCTGGCAAAAAAGTTGAGCAAGCGCAACTTTTTTGTCCATTTTGAAAAAATTGTATTTTTCAGGATCTGGGTTTTTTTTAACTTGAGAGTTTATGGAAAACGGATCCGCTAACTGATGGCTATTTATTACTGGATCGTTTCCAACTGATCCAATAAGAAAAAAAGGATCCTGAAATTGATCCAGCAAGAAAAAAGATCCTGAAACTGATCCTGTAAGAAAAAAAAGGATCCTGGAACTGATCCAGTAAGGAACAAAAAGGATCCTAAAACTAAACCTGTAAAAAAAAAAAGAATCCTTAAACTGATCCCGTAAGAAAAATATCATCTTGAAACTGATCCAGTGAGAAAAAAAGAATCCTGAAACGGATCTAGTAAGAAAAAAAGGATCCTAAAACTAATCTGGTAAGAAAAAAAGGATCCTGGAACTGATCCAGCAAAAAAAGGATCCTGGAACTGATCCTGTAAGAAAAAAAGGATCCTTTCCAAATTTTAAGAAAAACAGACAGCTACATAACAATCAGTTATACCCTTAGGCTGTGTGCCCATGCTGCATTTTTTTCCGTGTTTTTTCTTGCAGATTTTAATCAATACTACAATGAAAAACTATGAGACTATGAGTCTATGAGAATCCTGAAGAGCTGTTCACACGTTGCAGATTTTTTCCTTGCAGATTTGGTGCAGAAAAATCTGCGCCAAACAACTGGCCTAGCTCAATGCATAAAAAAAGCAGAAAAAAAATCAAATTTTTTTTCTGCAGCATTTTTCCTGCCAAGACATGCAGTTTTATGTGCAGAAAAAACCTGCTACATGTGAACATATGCTTAGGACTCATGCACACGTTGCGTAATTGCATGCATTTATGCTGCGCATTGCACTGCAGCGTAAATGCATGCATCCTGTGTCCCCTGCACAATCTATGTAGATTGTGCATGACCCGTGCGCACGTTGCATTTATGAACGCAGCGATTTGGGTGCTAAAATTGTGCCCAAAATCCGTGCGTTCATAAAATGAGCATGTCAATTATTTCTGCGTTCTGGATGCAGCTCCCGCTCTGTCTATGGTGGGGGCAGCAGCCACAGCGCATGAAATCGGCTTCTTTTGTACAGAAAGACAGCATCAATGACGCACATGTGCTGTCAAATCGCTGCAGAATATTCAGCAGTTTATGTGCGCATGAGCCCTTAGGGTATGTGCGCACGCTGCAGTTTTGTGCCTTCAGTGAAAAGCACCCCCTCTGGCTGAAAAATGCACCCAAAAAAAATGCATGAGTTTTGGTTCGTTTTTAGTGCATTTTTTGGGTGCGTTTTTGCTGCATTTTAGTGCATTTTTAGTGCATGTTTGGGTGCGTTTTTGCCACATTTTTATGCGTTTTCTGTGTTTTTAGTACATTTATGGGTGCGTTTTTGCCGCATTTTGATGTTTTTAGTGCATTTTTCCCGCATTTTTGTGCGTTTTGATGCATTTTTAGTGCATTTTTGGGGGTATTTTTTAATTATTTTCAATGGCAAAACACAGGTCAAAAACTCCCAAAGAAGTGATATGCTGCATCTTTTTTCTGCACTCAAAATTGCAAGGAGAAAAGAAGCAACGTGTGCACAACCTTTCTGAATTCTCATAGACTTTGCTAGGAAAGGAAATGCATGCAGTTTTGGGCAACAAAAAGCACCCAAAAATGCAGCAAAAAATGCACAGGGCATAAGGATGCATTCAGATGTTTGAATAAATCTCAAATTGGACTGGCCGCAGGGGTCCTGTCACACTCAGGTCGACCAGTCCGGACCGATATCGGACAGGTGTATTTGGACGATCCGATCCATTAAACCATGTGATGCCTGGAGACAGCATATCATAGCATCGCGGATTACATTACCGTATGATTAGATATATCCTATGACCATGTTACTTTATTGTCTATATTTTTGGGGGGGTTTTATTGACTACATTTTTGTTTTTTCACTTTATCACCCGGCGGCTGCAGCCGGTGCCATCCATGGTGTGAGCAGTCAGGGTGTAATAGCTGCAGGGAGCCAGGAGGAGACTTTCACATGTGAGGTCAATGTCAATCCATAGCTGTAATTGTCAAGGAATTAACAACTCCACCTTGTGGTCTTCTTCACCTATTTTTTTTTTGTTTCTCGATGCAGAGACTTGGAATGAGACTGAGTTTAATCTGCAGATGAGGGAAGAAATGGGAAGTGAGACTCCGGGAAGGATGTGGTGGAGAAAGGCGGAATATTCAGCAGCTGACGGGCGACGTGACGGCCGGTGAAGACCACATCAAACAGCCTGGGAACTAAGGAGGACCCGTCACTCTCCTCATTGTATTGGAAATAGCAAAACTTTATCGTGCGATGTAGCGTAAGATGTAGCAGAGCTGAATTTGTCATTTAACCGTTTAATTTGTGCAGGTTTTCACGACTGGTGAAACATTGCACCCATTCATTACTTCTAGCTACAATCACCTGCTTTCTTTAAAAAAGAAGGTTCTCGTATTTTCTGCAAAACTTAATCTCAGCTGCTGCGGAACATCATAATACTTTACGTTCTGGAAAGCATCACCTTGTGCACAACAACTGGAGAGTAACACTAAAAGATTATTTCCAAAATTGTAAGTAATTGTATGATATGGAATAACCTGCTGATCTCTAGGAGGTTGCCTGATGGGACCCAAACCAATTCCAAAAAGGGCTTTGGATGCTAGCAGGGACCTTGGCTCACATTCATCCTGTCAAACAGAGCAGAGGCTTACATTCATCCTGTTGGACCTCGGCACGCTGGACCTCTGCTCACATTCATACTGTCAGACCTTGGTACGCCGGACCTTCGCTCATGTTCATACTGTTGGACCTCAGCACGCCGGACCTCTGCTCACATTCATACTGTCAGCACGCCAGACCTTCGCTCATGTTCATACTGTCAGACCTTGGTACGCCGGACCTTCGCTCATGTTCATACTGTTGGACCTCAGCACGCCGGACCTCTGCTCACATTCATACTGTCGGCACGCCAGACCTTCGCTCATGTTCATACTGTCAGACCTTGGTACGCCGGACCTTCGCTCATGTTCATACTGTTGGACCTCAGCACGCCGGACCTCTGCTCACATTCATACTGTCGGCACGCCAGACCTTCGCTCATGTTCATACTGTCAGACCTTGGTACGCCGGACCTTCGCTCATGTTCATACTGTTGGACCTCAGCACGCCGGACCTCTGCTCACATTCATACTGTCGGCACGCCGGACCTTCGCTCATGTTCATACTGTCAGACCTTGGTACGCCGGACCTTCGCTCATGTTCATACTGTTGGACCTCAGCACGCCGGACCTCTGCTCACATTCATACTGTCAGACCTTGGTACGCCGGACCTTCGCTCATGTTCATACTGTTGGACCTCAGCACGCCGGACCTCTGCTCGCATTCATACTGTCGGCACGCCGGACCTTCGCTCATGTTCATACTGTTGGACCTCAGCACGCCGGACCTCTGCTCACATTCATACTGTCGGCACGCCGGACCTTCGCTCATGTTCATACTGTCAGACCTTGGTACGCCGGACCTTCGCTCATGTTCATACTGTTGGACCTCAGCGCGCCGGACCTCTGCTCACATTCATACTGTCAGACCTTGGTACGCCGGACCTTCGCTGATGTTCATACTGTTGGACCTCAGCACGCCGGACCTCTGCTCACGCCGGACCTACGCTCATGTTCATACTGTTGGACCTCAGCACGCCGGACGTCTGCTCACATTCATACTGTCGGCATGCCGGACCTTCGCTCATGTTCATACTGTTGGACCTCAGCACGCCGGACCTCTGCTCACATTCATACTGTCAGCACGCCGGACCTACGCTCATGTTCATACTGTTGGACCTCAGCACGCCGGACCTCTGCTCACATTCATACTGTCAGCACGCCGGACCTTCGCTCATGTTCATACTGTCAGACCTTGGTACGCCGGACCTTCGCTCATGTTCATACTGTTGGACCTCAGCACGCCGGACCTCTGCTCACATTCATACTGTCGGCACGCCGGACCTTCGCTCATGTTCATACTGTCAGACCTTGGTACGCCGGACCTTCGCTCATGTTCATACTGTTGGACCTCAGCGCGCCGGACCTCTGCTCACATTCATACTGTCAGACCTTGGTACGCCGGACCTTCGCTGATGTTCATACTGTTGGACCTCAGCACGCCGGACCTCTGCTCACGCCGGACCTACGCTCATGTTCATACTGTTGGACCTCAGCACGCCGGACGTCTGCTCACATTCATACTGTCGGCATGCCGGACCTTCGCTCATGTTCATACTGTTGGACCTCAGCACGCCGGACCTCTGCTCACATTCATACTGTCAGCACGCCGGACCTACGCTCATGTTCATACTGTTGGACCCTCAGCACGCCGGACCTCTGCTCACATTCATACTGTCAGCACGCCGGACCTACGCTCATGTTCATACTGTTGGACCTCAGCACGCCCGACCTCTGCTCACATTCATACTGTCGGCACGCCGACCTTCGCTCATGTTCATACTGTTGGACCTCAGCACGCCGGACCTCTGCTCACATTTATACTGTCGGCACGCCGGACCTTCGCTCATGTTCATACTGTTGGACCTCAGCACGCCGGACCTCTGCTCACATTCATACTGTCAGCACGCCGACCTTCGCTCATGTTCATACTGTTGGACCTCAGCACGCCGGACCTCTGCTCACATTCATACTGTCAGCACGCCGGACCTACGCTCATGTTCATACTGTTGGACCTCAGCAAGCCGGACCTCTGCTCACATTCATACTGTCGGCACGCCGGACCTACGCTCATGTTCATACTGTTGGACCTCAGCACGCCGGACCTCTGCTCACATTCATACTGTCGGCATGCCGGACCTTCGCTCATGTTCATACTGTTGGACCTCATCACACCGGACCTCTGCTCACATTCATACTGTCAGCACGCCGGACCTACGCTCATGTTCATACTGTTGGACCTCAGCACGCCGGACCTCAGCTCACATTCATACTGTCGGCACGCCGACCTTCGCTCATGTTCATACTGTTGGACCTCAGCACGCCGGACCTCTGCTCACATTCATACTGTCGGCATGCCGGACCTTCGCTCATGTTCATACTGTCAGACCTTGGTACGCCGGACCTTCGCTCATGTTCATACTGTTGGACCTCAGCACACCGGACCTCTGCTCACATTCATACTGTCAGCACGCCGGACCTACGCTCATGTTCATACTGTTGGACCTCAGCACGCCGGACCTCTGCTCACATTCATACTGTCAGCACGCCGGACCTCTGCTCACATTCATACTGTCGGCACGCCGGACCTACGCTCATGTTCATACTGTTGGACCTCAGCACGCCGGACCTCTGCTCACATTCATACTGTCGGCACGCCGACCTTCGCTCATGTTCATACTGTTGGACGTCAGCACGCCGGACCTCTGCTCACATTTATACTGTCGGCACGCCGAACCTACGCTCACTTCCATCTTGTCGAACAGTCAGAGAAGGCAGAGTGTAGTGCTCCGCTATTTCCAGGGGTCCTGTGCACAATAAATAGAGTGGAGGTTGGGGGTGCGCCCCTCCACTCTATTCAAGATGAGGCTCTTTGGACCCTAATTCTTGGGATCCAGAGCCCCATTCTCAGGATATCTGGAGATCCCAGCAGTCAGACCCCCAGTGACCATTAAGTAATCGCCTATCCTCGGATATGGGGTAGCTTACAATTTTGGGAGTAACCCTTTTAACGAATCAACAGTGAATCTTTAATTTTCTATTACCTTCATCCTACAAACACATACTGCTGCAGAACCTGATTTTTTTAACCTAATTGGCCCAATTTGGCATTTAAAGCTTTGAAAAGTCGTAAAATTTTGGCACAACTCTACTAGCGTTTGATGAATTATGGTGTTCTCATGCCATTTTTTTCCCGGCCCCAAAAAAGTGGGTTGGTCAGGGGCGTTGTAACCCTCGCTCCTCTTATTCCTTATACCACAAATCTCAATTCGGGCCCCGACTGGAGGAGGACTTGTGGCCAGACGAGCACGGAGGCGCAAACATTTTGTCCAACGGTCCTAATCAATCCAGGACGTCTCACTCCAGCACCTCTCTTCATCAAGACAGGCATCAACAATCGAAGCCAATGTGTTAGAGACAGGAAAAAAAATAAGAAACTATAAGGAGAAAAGTGACAGTGACTGCAGAGTTTAATGGTTCCTTTGGTAGACACATTGACGGCTCGTGCACATGACCATTTTTCTTATATGAGTGCTATCCATAGCTTTCACAGATAGCACTATTTTTTTTTAATAGTCTATGGGGCTATGCACATGTCCAAATTCCCCCCCTCCTCTTAAAGTGGTCTGCAAACAAAAATCAGAGACATGTCCAATTTTGATCCATGGGGTCGGATCAATATTGTCAATGCAAGTCTATTCTACGGGTCAGTGAAAAAAATTGGATGACATCCGAGTGTGGTCCGATGTTCATGGACTGACAGAATGGAGAAGGTGAAGAACATTTTTGTAATTATTTTTATTTTTTAATTTTCTCTCCACGTCCAGGAAAACTGCTCCATTTCTGCTCCATTTCTGCTCCATCTGTGATCCATCTCCGTTCCATCTCCGTTCCATCTCCGTTCCATCTCCTTTCCATCTCCTTTCCATCTCCGTTCCATCTCCGTTCCATCTCCGTTCCATCTCCTATCCATTTCCGATCCATCTCCGATCAGTCTCCGTTTCTTCTGATCCATCTCCGATCCATCTCTGTTCCATCTCGGATCCATCTCCTTTCCATCTCGGACCCATCTCCTTTCCATCTCCTTTCCATCTCGGATCCATCTCGGATCCATCTCTGTTCCATCTCGGATCCATCTCTGATCCATCTCCGTTCCATCTCGGATCCATCTCCGTCCCATCTCGGATCCATCTCCGTCCCATCTCGGATCCATCTCCGTCCCATCTCGGATCCATCTCCGTCCCATCTCGGATCCATCTCCGTCCCATCTCGGATCCATCTCCGTCCCATCTCGGATCCATCTCCGTCCCATCTCGGATCCATCTCCGTTCCATCTCGGATCCATCTCTGTTCCATCTCCGCTCCATCTCCGCTCCATCTCCGCTCCATCTCCGTTCCATCTCCGTTCCATCTCGGATCCATCTCCGTTCCATCTCGGATCCATCTCCGTTCCATCTCGCCTCCATCTCCGTTCCATCTCGCCTCCATCTCCGTTCCATCTCGCCTCCATCTCCGTTCCATCTCGCCTCCATCTCCGTTCCATCTCACATCCATCTGCGTTCCATCTCGCCTCCATCTCGGATCCATCTCCGTTCCATCTCGGATCCATCTCGGATCCATCTCCGTTCCATCTCCGTTCCATCTTGTATCCATCTTTGTTCCATCTCGGATCAATCTTTGTTCCATCTCGGATCCATCTCCATTCCATCTCGCATCCATTTCCGTTCCATCTCGCATCCATTTCCGTTCCATCTCCGTTCCATTCCGGATCCATCTCCGTTCCATCTCGGATCCATCTTGGATCCATCTTTGTTCCATCTCGGATCCATCTTTGTTCCATCTCGGATCCATCTTTGTTCCATCTCGGATCCATCTTTGTTCCATCTCGGATCCATCTTTGTTCCATCTCGGATCCATCTCCGTTCCATCTCGCCTCCATCTCCGTTCCATCTCGCCTCCATCTCCGTTCCATCTCGCCTCCATCTCCGTTCCCTCTCGGATCCATCTTTGTTCCATCTCGGATCCATCTTTGTTCCATCTCGGATCCATCTTTGTTCCATCTCGGATCCATCTTTGTTCCATCTCGGATCCATCTTCGTCCCATCTCGGATCCATCTCCGTTCCATCTCGGATCCATCTCCGTTCCATCTCCGATCCATCTCGGATCCATCTCCGTTCCATCTCGGATCCATCTCCGTTCCATCTCCGATCCATCTCGGATCCATCTTGGATCCATCTTTGTTCCATCTCGGATCCATCTTTGTTCCATCTCGGATCCATCTTTGTTCCATCTCGGATCCATCTCCGTTCCATCTCGGATCCATCTCCGTTCCATCTCGGATCCATCTCTGTTCCATCTCAATCCATCTCTGTTCCATCTCGGATCCATCTCTGTTCCATCTCGGATCCATCTCTGTTCCATCTCGGATCCATCTCTGTTCCATCTCGGATCCATCTCTGTTCCATCTCTGATCCATCTCTGTTCCATCTCTGTTCCATCTCGGATCCATCTCCGTTCCATCTCTGATCCATCTCCATTCCATATCGCCTCCATCTCCATTCCATATCGCCTCCATCTCCGTTCCATCTCGCCTCCATCTCCGTTCCATCTCGCCTCCATCTCTGTTCCATCTCCGTTCCATCTCGGATCCATCTCCGTTCCATCTCGGATCCATCTCCGTTCCATCTCCGTTCCATCTCGGATCCATCTCCGTTCCATCTCGGATCCATCTCCGTCCCATCTCGGATCCATCTCCGTCCCATCTCGGATCCATCTCCGTCCCATCTCGGATCCATCTCCGTTCCATCTCTGATCCATCTCCGTTCCATCTCTGATCCATCTCCGTTCCATCTCTGATCCATCTCTGTTCCATCTCTGATCCATCTCTGTTCCATCTCTGATCCATCTCCGTTCCATCTCGGATCCATCTCTGTTCCATCTCGGATCCATCTCTGTTCCATCTCGGATCCATCTCTGTTCCATCTCGGATCCATCTCTGTTCCATCTCGGATCCATCTCGGATCCATCTCTGTTCCATCTCTGTTCCATCTCGGATCCATCTCTGATCCATCTCCGTTCCATCTCTGATCCATCTCCGTTCCATCTCGGATCCATCTCTGTTCCATCTCGGATCCATCTCTGTTCCATCTCGGATCCATCTCTGTTCCATCTCGGATCCATCTCTGTTCCATCTCGGATCCATCTCTGTTCCATCTCGGATCCATCTCTGTTCCATCTCTGATCCATCTCCGTTCCATCTCTGATCCATCTCTGTTCCATCTCTGATCCATCTCTGTTCCATCTCTGATCCATCTCCGTTCCATCTCGGATCCATCTCCGTTCCATCTCGGATCCATCTCCGTTCCATCTCGGATCCATCTCCGTTCCATCTCGGATCCATCTCCGTTCCATCTCGCCTCCATCTCCGTTCCATCTCCGTTCCATCTCGGATCCATCTCCGTTCCATCTCCGTTCCATCTCGGATCCATCTTTGTTCCATCTCGGATCCATCTTTGTTCCATCTCGGATCCATCTCCGTTCCATCTCGCCTCCATCTCCGTTCCATCTCGCCTCCATCTCGGATCCATCTTCATCCCATCTCGGATCCATCTCCGTTCCATCTCGGATCCATCTCCGTTCCATCTCGGATCCATCTCCGTTCCATCTCGGATCCATCTCCGTTCCATCTCCGATCCATCTCTGATCCATCTCCGTTCCATCTCGGATCCATCTCCGTTCCATCTCGGATCCATCTCTGTTCCATCTCGGATCCATCTCTGTTCCATCTCGGATCCATCTCTGTTCCATCTCTGATCCATCTCTGATCCATCTCTGTTCCATCTCTGTTCCATCTCTGTTCCATCTCGGATCCATCTCCGTTCCATCTCTGATCCATCTCTGTTCCATCTCGCATCCATGTCCGTTCCATCTCAGATCCATCTCCGTTCCATCTCGCCTCCATCTCCGTTCCATCTCGCCTCCATCTCCGTTCCATCTCGCCTCCATCTCCGTTCCATCTCGCCTCCATCTCCGTTCCATCTCGCCTTCATCTCCGTTCCATCTCCGTTCCATCTCGGATCCATCTCCGTTCCATCTCCGTTCCATCTCCGTTCCATCTCGGATCCATGTCCGTTCCATCTCGCATCCATTTCCGTTCCATCTCCGTTCCATTCCGGATCCATCTCCGTTCCATCTCGGATCCATCTTGGATCCATCTTTGTTCCATCTCGGATCCATCTTTGTTCCATCTCGGATCCATCTTTGTTCCATCTCGGATCCATCTTTGTTCCATCTCGGATCCATCTCCGTTCCATCTCGCCTCCATCTCCGTTCCATCTCGCCTCCATCTCCGTTCCATCTCACCTCCATCTCCGTTCCATCTCGGATCCATCTCCGTCCCATCTCGGATCCATCTCCGTCCCATCTCGGATCCATCTCCGTCCCATCTCGGATCCATCTCCGTCCCATCTCGGATCCATCTCCGTTCCATCTCGGATCCATCTCCGTTCCATCTCTGATCCATCTCCGTTCCATCTCTGATCCATCTCCGTTCCATCTCTGATCCATCTCCGTTCCATCTCTGATCCATCTCCGTTCCATCTCGGATCCATCTCCGTTCCATCTCGGATCCATCTCCGTTCCATCTCGGATCCATCTCCGTTCCATCTCGGATCCATCTCCGTTCCATCTCGCCTCCATCTCCGTTCCATCTCGGATCCATCTCTGTTCCATCTCGGATCCATCTCCGTTCCATCTCGCGTCCATCTCCGTTCCATCTCGCCTCCATCTCCGTTCCATCTCGCCTCCATCTCCGTTCCATCTCGGATCCATCTCCGTTCCATCTCGCCTCCATCTCCGTCCCATCTCGGATCCATCTCCGTCCCATCTTGGATCCATCTCCGTCCCATCTCGCCTCCATCTCCGTCCCATCTCGCCTCCATCTCCGTCCCATCTCGCCTCCATCTCCGTTCCATCTCGCCTCCATCTCCGTTCCATCTCGCCTCCATCTCCGTTCCATCACGCCTCCATCTCCGTTCCATCACGCCTCCATCTCCGTTCCATCTCGCCTCCATCTCCGTTCCATCTCGGATCCATCTCCGTCCCATCTCGGATCCATCTCCGTCCCATCTCGGATCCATCTCCGTCCCATCTCGGATCCATCTCCGTTCCATCTCTGATCCATTTCCGTTCCATCTCTGATCCATCTCCGTTCCATCCCTGATCCATCTCCGTTCCATCTCTGATCCATCTCCGTTCCATCTCTGATCCATCTCCGTTCCATCTCTGATCCATCTCCGTTCCATCTCGGATCCATCTCCGTTCCATCTCGGATCCATCTCCGTTCCATCTCGGATCCATCTCCGTTCCATCTCGGATCCATCTCCGTTCCATCTCGCATCCATTTCCGTTCCATCTCCGTTCCATTCCGGATCCATCTCCGTTCCATCTCCGTTCCATCCCGGATCCATCTCCGTTCCATCTCGCATCCATTTCCGTTCCATCTCCGTTCCATTCCGGATCCATCTCCGTTCCATCTCGGATCCATCTTTGTTCCATCTCGGATCCATCTTTATTCCATCTCGGATTTATCTTTGTTCCATCTCGGATCCATCTTTTTTCCATCTCGGATCCATCTTTGTTCCATCTCGGATCCATCTCCGTTCCATCTCGGATCCATCTCCGTTCCATCTCGGATCCATCTCCGTTCCATCTCGGATCCATCTCTGTTCCATCTCGGATCCATCTCCGTTCCATCTCGGATCCATCTCCGTTCCATCTCGTATCCGTCTCCGTTCCATCTCCGATCAGTCTCCGTTCCCTCTGATCCATCTCCGTTCCATCTCGGATCCATCTCCGTTCCATCTCGGATCCATCTCCGTTCCATCTCGGATCCATCTCCGTTCCATCTTGGATCCATCTCAGTTCCATCCATCTCGGATCCATCTCTGTTCCATCTCGGACCAATCTCTGTTCCATCTCGGATCCATCTCTGTTCCATCTCGGATCCATCTCTGTTCCATCTCGGATCCATCTCTGTTCCATCTGGGATCCATCTCTGTTCCATCTGGGATCCATCTCTGTTCCATCTGGGATCCATCTCGGATCCATCTCTGTTCCATCTCGGATCCATCTCTGTTCCATCTCGGATCCATCTCTGTTCCATCTCGGATCCATCTCTGTTCCATCTCGGATCCATCTCTGTTCCATCTCGGATCCATCTCGGATCCATCTCGGATCCATCTCGGATCCATCTCTGTTCCATCTCGGATCCATCTCTGTTCCATCTCGGATCCATCTCTGTTCCATCTCGGATCCATCTTTGTTCCATCTCGGATCCATCTCCGTTCCATCTCGGATCCATCTCCGTTGCATCTCGGATCCATCTCAGTTCCATCTCGGATCCACCTCCGTTCCATCTCGGATCCATCTCTGTTCCATCTCGGATCCTTCTCTGTTCCATCTCTGTTCCATCTCGGATCCATCTCGGATCCATCTCGGATCCATCTCTGTTCCATCTCTGTTCCATCTCGGATCCATCTCTGTTCCATCTCTGTTCCATCTCGGATCCATCTCTGTTCCATCTCGGATCCATCTCCGTTCCATCTCTGTTCCATCTCTGTTCCATCTCTGTTCCATCTCGGATCCATCTCCGTTCCATCTCCGTTCCATCTCCGATCAGTCTCCGTTCCCTCTGATCCATCTCCAATCCATCTCTGATTAATCATCTCCTATCCATCTCCTATCCATCTCCGTTCCATCTTTGATCCATCTCTGTTCCATCTCGGATCCATCTCTGTTCCATCTCGGATCCATCTCTGTTCCGTCTCCGTTCCATCTCTGATCCGTCTCCGTTCCATCTCTGTTCCGTCTCCGTTCCATCTCTGTTCCGTCTCCGTTCCATCTCGGATCCGTCTCCGTTCCATCTCGGATCCGTCTCCGTTCCATCTCGGATCCGTCTCCGTTCCATCTCGGATCCGTCTCCGTTCCATCTCGGATCCGTCTCCGTTCCATCTCGGATCCGTCTCCGATCCCTCTGATCCATCTCCAATCCATCTCTGATTGATCACCTTCTTTCCATCTCCGATCCATCTCCGATCCGTCTCTATTCACTCTTAGGGGCACTTTGCACACTACGACATCGCACGTGCGATGTTGGTGGGGTCAAATTGAAAGTGACGCACATCCCGCGTCGCAGGCGATATCGTTGTGTGTAAAGCCTTTTTGATACGATTAACGAGCGCAAAATCGACGAAATCGTATCATCGGTGTAGGGTCCGACATTTCCTTAATTTGGAAATGACCGGTGTTACGATGTTGTTCCTCGTTCCTGCGGCAGCACACATTGCTGTGTATGAAGCCGCAGGAGCGAGGAACATCTCCTATCTGCGTCCCGGCCGGCTATGTGGAAGGGAGAAGGTGGGCGGGATGTTTACGTCCCGCTCATCTCCGCGCCTCCGCTTCTATTGGCCGCCTGCCGTGTGATGTCGCTATGACGCCACACGACCCGTCCCCTTAACAAGGAGGCGAGTCGCCGGCCAGAGCGACGTCGCAGGGCAGGTGAGTGCATGTGAAGCTGGCGTAGCGATAATGTTCGCTACGGCAGCTATCACCATGATATCGCAGCTGCGACGGGGGCAGGGACTATCGTGCTCGGCATCGCAAGCATCGGCTACTGATGTTGTAGTGTGCAAAGTGCCCTTTAGATCCATCTCTGTTCCATCTCCAATCCATCTCCGTTCCATCTCTATAACATCTCGGTTCCACCTCCGATCCAACTCCGTTCCATCTCCATTCCAACTCTGATCCATCTTTGTTCCAAAGCTCAGAATAATAGGATAGTTCTTCTGAGAAGTGGAGAAAATGGTCCTGTGATCCATCAGAGCAAATGGATAATAGCTATATAACCCATGACTAATAAATGCTCCCACACCACTTCTCAGGTGCCACCTTCCTCTCCCTGACCAGTGGAACCGTGCACCACTGTTGATCACCCTCTTGTACACTTCATCTAACACTGTTGTCACCAGGAACCCAGTGTCCAAGATGATTGGGGGTCCTGAGCCTCATTCATGGAGCGCACTGCTGCACACTTTACCCTCTCTGGGACTGATAACTGTTGCTAAACGGTGCCTCTTGGTCCTGTAGACCATGAGTGTATTTGCTGCGCAACCAGCGCTCC
Organism: Anomaloglossus baeobatrachus; assembly: GCF_048569485.1. Lineage (NCBI taxonomy): Eukaryota > Metazoa > Chordata > Amphibia > Anura > Aromobatidae > Anomaloglossus > Anomaloglossus baeobatrachus. The sequence goes on from NC_134361.1 coordinate 232,738,851, forward strand.
ATTCAAAGACAAGACACGGGGGCCACAGTTCTCTTTCGGTTATGTGAATGAGGTCCAATCCTGTGACACCCCCGCTGTATCCACCCGTCATGTTTTTGACTAGCTCAGTCATTATCATCTATATCATCTACAGAGTTTTGTGCTGCCCCCAGGAAATAATGACGACGGTGGTGACATTTACAACTCTAGAAACTGCCTTAAAGCCAAAGCTGAGGAGTGTAACTTTTTTTCGTTTTTTTTAAGACCTTACTGGTGTAACGGATCTGTTACTCATAAAGCAGGAAATGCATAAAGAAGTCGCAAATGTCAAAAATATATATATATACTTTGAAGCTTTTTCATTTAAAGATAATCTAAAAATTCACTTTTTAAAAAATGTTACTCCATAGATTTTAATTTTTTGCAAAAATTTCTAAAATAGGAAATTGGTTACTTTATCTAAATCGGACATTTTGTGGCAGCACACGGAGCGAGCCGTCTGCAGAGGAAGCTGAAGGCCAGGACTGTCAATCATGAGGGAAGAAGGCGGGGACATGCAAATAGGGAGCACTTTCCTTTTCAAGATCTCTGCTTGTGCACAAACTCGTTGGCTAAGTCCTATAGACCAGAGGTTCCCAACTCCAGTCCTCAAGGCCCACCAACAGTGCATGTTTTCAGGATTTCTTTAGCATTGCATGGGTGTTGGATTCAGCAACTTTGCAGGTGATTAAATTATCACCTGTGCAATACTAAGGAAATCCTGAAAACATGCACTGTTGGTGTGCCTTGAGGACTGGAGTTGGGAACCTCTGCTATAGACTACTGAATGTACAGTATACAGTAATTGTATCCACTCTAAATAATCCAGATCAGTTATCTCCTAGCAGTGGCTCACAGGACCATGATGTATGGCTCGCGGCTGTTTGCTAGGCTTGGTAACTAGTGATGAGTTGGCACTACCATGCTCGGGTGCTCAGTACTGGTAACTAGTGATGAGCGGGCACTACCATGCTCGGGTGCTCAGTACTGGTAACTAGTGATGAGCAGGCACTACCATGCTCGGGTGCTCAGTACTGGTAACTAGTGATGAGCGGGCACTACCATGCTCGGGTGCTCAGTACTGGTAACTAGTGATGAGCGGGCACTACCATGCTCGGGTGCTCAGTACTGGTAACTAGTGATGAGCGGGCACTACCATGCTCGGGTGCTCAGTACTGGTAACTAGTGATGAGCAGGCACTACCATGCTCGGGTGCTCAGTACTGGTAACTAGTGATGAGCGAGCACTACCATGCTCAGGTTCTCAGTACTGGTAACTAGTGATGAGCGGGCACTACCATGCTCGGGTGCTCTGTACTGGTAACTAGTGATGAGCGGGCACTACCATGCTCGGGTGCTCAGTACTGGTAACTAGTGATGAGCGGGCACTACCATGCTCAGGTGCTCAGTACTGGTAACTAGTGATGAGCGGGCACTACCATGCTCAGGTGCTCAGTACTGGTAACTAGTGATGAGCGGACACTACCATGCTCAGGTGCTCAGTACTGGTAACTAGTGATGAGCGGGCACTACCATGCTCGGGTGCTCAGTACTGGTAACTAGTGATGAGCGGGCACTACCATGCTCGGGTGCTCAGTACTGGTATCTAGTGATGAGAGGGCACTACCATGCTCGGGTGCTCAGTACTGGTATCTAGTGATGAGCGGGCACTACCATGCTCGGGTGCTCAGTACTGGTAACTAGTGATGAGCGGGCACTACCATGCTCGGGTGCTCTGTACTGGTAACTAGTGATGAGCGGGCACTACCATGCTCAGGTGCTCTGTACTGGTAACTAGTGATGAGCGGGCACTACCATGCTCGGGTGCTCAGTACTGGTAACTAGTGATGAGCGGGCACTACCATGCTCGGGTGCTCAGTACTGGTATCTAGTGATGAGCGGGCACTACCATGCTCGGGTGCTCAGTACTGGTAACTAGTGATGAGTGGGCACTACCATGCTCGGGTGCTCAGTACTGGTAACTAGTGATGAGCGGGCACTACCATGCTCGGGTGCTCAGTACTGGTAACTAGTGATGAGCGGGCACTACCATGCTCAGGTGCTCAGTACTGGTAACTAGTGTTTGTTGTTCCTGCGGCAGCACATCGCTATATGTGACACCGCAGGAACGAGGAACATCAGCTTACCTGCGTCCACCGGAAAAGGAGGAAGGAAGGAGGTGGGCGGGATGTTCGTCCCGCTCATCTCCGCCCCTCCGCTTCTATTGGGCAGCGGTTCAGTGACGCTGCTGTGACGTCGCTGTGACACTGAACGAACCGCCCCCTTAGGAAGGAGGCGGGTCGCCGGTCACAGCGACGTCGCAGAGCAGGTAAGTGCGTGTGGAGCTGCCGTAGCGATAATGTTCTCTACGGCAGCGATCACCACATATCGGCCGTACGATGGGGCGGGTGCTATTACGCTCCACATCGCTGGCATCGGCTAGCGATGTCGCAGCGTGTAAAGCCCGCTTTAGTGCTATTTCTGTGGGCAAGCTTTGCCTATCATACCGATAACGGGGGGCAATGGACAGTGGTGTAACTTGAGTTTGATGGGCCCTGGTGCAAAATTTGCACCTGCGTGTTCGTCAGCTGTATGGGCCTCTATAGTGTTCCAGATTCTGTGAGGATAACAATGTCCCCAAACCTGGCTTTTTCCTGTAACAATGTCCTCCATCCTGGGCCCCTTACAGGTATAGTGTCCCCCATCTTTCTACAGCTCGTACAATAAACTATAATTTTCAGATTTCCCCGCTCACACGATGTACGGCATCCTCTTCCATAGCCGATAGCTGACTTCAGCGTGAAACGATGGGCAGCACATGATGTCACTGCCATGCCGCAAAAGTCACCTGACTGTGGACGTCAGCTGCCGGCCTCTGATTGGCCGCAGCATTTATTGCAGTGCAGTGACCTGGCGGGTCTCTGCACTGCAATAGTTATCAGCTGAATGTGCGTCCTCTTGAAATGAGGACAAAAGATGCAGAACTTTTTAATCATATTATAAAACCAGAGCCGAGCAAAAAAAGATTTACAAGCCCCTGGTCCATCGGCCACATTGGTCGTCCATGAGCTCCAGGCCCAAGTCCTTCTGAGACATCCCTTTTGGGTAATTTATTTCCATTTTTTTCTTCTATTTTTCAAAGTGTTTTTTAAGGATTTTTTTCCTCCCATCATTCCTTTTTCTAGTGTTTTATTTACAAACGTGATGATTTTCCCAGTTACTTTTTTTTTTTTAAATTTTGGATGCAACAACGGTCGCACGGCCAAAGATCGCTGCAACACCGCAATGTAATGCAAGTGAATGGGGACACATTGCACCCCGCCATATAAACTCACCTTATAGAAGTGCGGAGATCATGCGGCATTTCTTTGTCGCTCCATTGGGAGACCCAGACAATTGGGTGTATAGCTTATGCCTCCGGAGGTCACACAAAGCATTACACTTAAAAGTGTAAACCCCTCCCCTCTGCCTATACACCCTCCCGTGCATCACGGGCTCCTAAGTTTTTATTGCTTTGTGGAAGGAGGCACACATCCACGCAAGCTCCACTTTTTAGTCAGCAGCAGCTGCTGACTATATCGGATGGAAGAAAAGTGGGCCCATACAGGGCCCCCAGCATGCTCCCTTCTCACCCCACTCTGGTCGGCGGTGTTTGTTAAGGTTGAGGTACCCATTGCGGGTACAGAGGCTGGAGCCCACATGCTGTTTTCCTTCCCCATCCCTTAGGGGCTCTGGGTGAAGTGGGATCCTGACCGGTCACCAGGCACTGGGACCGCGCTCCCTCTGCAGCCCCTGGGGGAATCTGCTGGACAGGAGACCGGGTATCATCAGGGACAAGGCCCTGCTACTCTGAGGTACTCTGTGTCCCCTTGGGGACGGCGCATAGAGCGCCTGTGTAATGGACACTGCAGCAGCTGCTGGGTGTGTTGGTGCGCCGGGACTACCGCGCTGGCCGCGCTTGTTTGCCGGCCGCGCTTATAACTTTAGTCCCCGGCTTTTGCGGCCTAGTGCCGCATATTCCCGCCCCCGGGCCTGCCAGTCAGGGGTAAGGGCGGGACGCTGCACTGGACGTCAGCGCTGAGGGCAGGAGCATACTTTGTATCCTCCTCCCCCCTCACTGAGTACCGTGGGGCACCAGATTCCCGCACTTTTACAGGCACGCCCACGGCTCCCTCCTCCTCTCTGAACGCCGGCAGCCATTGCTATCAGCACTTCAGACGCTGGAGAACTTCAGAGGGGAGACAACTGAGCTCCACAGCTCTGGGAGGCCCAGGCAGGGATCTGGTGGTCACACAACCGCTGAGAGCGGTCGGTAAGCCGCACCTGTTACTAGGTGCTGGTCCCCCTGGGTGCCGAAGTGTATATTTATATGCTTATAGTGTATACATTTACTCTGTACGGCCACACTGTTAGCGTTTGGCTATATACCCTCACTGATTATTCTAAGAGGAGAAACCGCATGTCGTCCGCAAAAAGCAAGGGTACCAAAGCACAGGCTTACTTTGCAACCTGTACCTCATGTGCGGCAATGCTTCCTGCAGGTTCCACCTACCCTCATTGTGTGCAATGCTCGGCCCCTGTGACACCCACTCAGCCGGAGTCTCAGCCACTGGTGGGACCCCCGGCCCAGGTGGAACCTCCGACCCCCACTGTCCAGGTGACAGGGACAGAGTTTGCAGTATTTGCTGACAAACTTTCTGAGTCTATGGATAGATGGTCTGCTAAGATACTGGAAGCTTTGCAGTCCAGACCTGTAACACAGGCCCCGGGCACTGTTGATTCATTGCCCCCATGCCCCCCTCGGTCGGAGCAGCAAAGTGCTCCTGGGTCGACTCATAGGTCCCACGGGGAGGACTCCGACACGGACCGCAGTCCCAGACCGACGAAGCGGGCTCGCTGGGAGCTTCCCTCAACTTCATCTCACTGTTCAGGGTCTCAGCATGAGGACTCTCTGGAGGATGAAGCGGATGTGGCAGATCAGGGCTCTGATCCTGACGCCGCGCTCAACCTTGATACGCCTGAAGGGGACGCCATAGTAAACGACCTTATAGAGTCCATCAATCAGGTGTTAGATCTTTCTCCTCCACCCCTTCCGATTGAGGAGTCAGCTTCTCAGCAGGAGAAATTTCATTTTAGGTTTCCCAAACGTACACGGAGTGCGTTTCTTGATCACTTCGACTTCAAAGACGCAGTCCAGAAGCACCGAGCTTTTCCGGATAAGCGCTTTACTAAGCGCCTTCATGACACACGTTATCCCTTCCCCCCTGACGTAGTCAAGGGTTGGGCTCAGTGTCCCAAGGTGGATCCTCCAGTCTCTAGACTGGCGGCCAGATCCATAGTTGCAGTGGCAGATGGTGCATCACTCAAGGATGCCACTGACAGGCAGATAGAGCTCCTGATGAAATCCATCTATGAGGCTATCGGCGGGTCCTTTGCTCCGGCATTTGCAGCCGTATGGGCACTACAAGCTATCTCAGCTTGTCAGTCTGAGATTAATGCACTCACACGAGCCGCTACTCCGCAGGTTGTGTCATTAACCTCTCAGGCGTCGGCGTTTGCGTCCTACGCCATGAATGCTGTACTAGACTCTGCGAGCCGTACAGCGGTAGCATCCGCCAATTCAGTGGCAGTCCGCAGGGCCATGTGGCTACGTGAATGGAAGGCAGACTCTGCTTCCAAGAAGTTTTTAACCGGTTTGCCGTTTTCTGGCGACCGCCTGTTTGGCGAGCAATTGGATGAAATCATTAAACAATCCAAGGGTAAGGACTCGTCCTTACCCCAGTCCAAACCTAACAGACCTCAACAACGGAAGGTACAATCGAGGTTTCGGTCCTTTCGGCCCTCAGGCAGGTCTCAATTCTCCTCGTCCAACAGGCCTCAAAAGGGTCAGAGGAACTCTGATTCATGGCGGTCTAAGGCACGTCCTAAAAAGACCGCCGGAGGAACCGCTCCCAAAGCGGCCTCCTCATGACTTGCGGACTCCCCAAACCGCATCCTCGGTCGGTGGCAGGCTCTCCCGCTTTTGCGACGCCTGGTGCCCACATGTCCAAGACCGATGGGTGAGAGACATTCTGTCTCACGGTTACAGGATAGAGTTCAATTCTCGTCCTCCGATTCGTTTCTTCAGAACATCTCCGCCCCCCGAGCGAGCCGATGCTCTCCTTCAGGCGGTGAACACTCTGAAGGCAGAAGGAGTAGTTATCCCCGTTCCCCTTCAGCAATGGGGTCACGGTTTTTACTCCAACTTGTTTGTCGTACCAAAAAAGGACGGATCTTTCCGTCCCGTCCTGGACCTCAAACTGCTCAACAAACACGTGAAAACCAGACGATTCCGGATGGAATCTCTCCGCTCCGTCATCGCCTCGATGTCCCAAGGAGACTTCCTAGCCTCAATCGACATCAGGGATGCTTATCTCCACGTACCGATTGCACCAGAGCATCAGCGCTTCCTGCGTTTCGCCATCGGGGACGAACACCTTCAGTTCGTGGCACTGCCTTTCGGCCTGGCAACAGCCCCACGGGTCTTCACCAAGGTCATGACAACAGTGGTTGCAGTCCTACACTCTCAGGGACACTCAGTGATCCCTTACTTGGACGATCTTCTTTTCAAGGCCCCCTCTCGGGTGGCATGCCAACACAGCCTGAACATTGCTCTGGAGACACTCCAGAGGTTCGGGTGGATCATCAATTTCCCAAAGTCAAAACGGACACCGACACAATCGCTGACATATCTCGGGATGGAGTTTCATACTCTCCCAGCGATAGTGAAACTTCCGCTGGACAAACAGCGATCACTACAGACAGGGGTGCAATCTCTCCTCCGAGCCCAGTCGCACCCCTTGAGACGCCTCATGCACTTCCTAGGGAAGATGGTGGCAGCAATGGAGGCAGTTCCATTTGCACAGTTTCATCTGCGTCCTCTTCAATGGGACATTCTCCGCAAATGGGACAGGAAATCGACGTCCCTCGACAGGAACGTCTCCCTTTCTCGGGCAGCCAAGGCCTCCCTTCAGTGGTGGCTTCTTCCCACTTCTTTGTCGAAGGGGAAATCCTTCCTGCCCCCATCCTGGGCTGTGGTCACGACGGACGCGAGTCTGTCAGGGTGGGGAGCGGTCTTCCTCCACCACAGGGCTCAGGGTACCTGGACTCAGCCAGAGTCCTCCCTTCAGATCAATGTTCTGGAGATAAGGGCAGTGTATCTAGCCCTGAAGGCAATCCAGCCGTGGCTGGAAGGCAGGCAGATCCGAATTCAGTCGGACAACGCCACGGCGGTGGCATACATCAACCACCAAGGCGGCACACTCAGTCGGCAAGCCTTCCAGGAAGTTCGGCGGATTCTGCTGTGGGTGGAAGCCACAGCCTCCACCATCTCCGCAGTTCACATCCCGGGCGTGGAAAACTGGGAAGCGGACTTTCTCAGGCGCCAGGGCATGGACGCAGGGGAATGGTCTCTTCACCCGGACGTGTTTCAAGAGATCTGTTGCCGCTGGGGGAAGCCGGACGTCGACCTAATGGCGTCCCGGCACAACAACAAGGTCCCGGCATTCATGGCACGGTCTCAAGATCACAGAGCTCTGGCGGCAGACGCCTTAGTTCAGGATTGGTCGCAGTTTCGACTGCCTTATGTCTTTCCTCCTCTGGCACTGCTGCCCAGAGTGTTACGCAAGATCAGGTCCGACTGCCGCCGCGCCATCCTCGTCGCCCCAGACTGGCCGAGGAGGTCGTGGTACCCGGATCTGTGGCATCTCACGGTGGGTCAACCGTGGGCACTACCAGACCGACCAGACTTGCTGTCTCAAGGGCCATTTTTCCATCTGAATTCTGCGGCCCTCAACCTGACTGTGTGGCCATTGAGTCCTGGATCCTAGCATCTTCAGGGTTATCTCAAGAGGTCATTGCCACTATGAGACAGGCCAGGAAACCAACGTCCGCCAAGATCTACCACAGGACGTGGAGGATCTTCTTATCCTGGTGCTCTGATCAGGGTTTTATTCCCTGGCCATTTGCCTTGCCCACTTTTCTGTCTTTCCTTCAATCCGGAATGGAAAAGGGGCTGTCTCTCGGCTCTCTTAAGGGACAAGTCTCGGCGCTCTCTGTATTTTTTCAAAAGCGTCTAGCAAGGCTTCCGCAAGTACGCACAATCCTGCAGGGGGTTTGCCACATAGTCCCCCCTTACAAGCGCCCGCTAGAACCCTGGGATCTGAACAGGGTGCTAATGGTTCTTCAGAAACCACCTTTCGAGCCAATGAGAGATATTTCTCTTTCTCGCCTCTCGCAGAAGGTGGTCTTCCTAGTGGCAGTCACATCACTTCGCAGAGTGTCTGAGCTAGCTGCACTGTCATGCAGAGCCCCCTTCCTGGTGTTTCACCAGGATAAGGTGGTTCTGCGTCCGGTTCCGGAATTTCTCCCTAAGGTGGTATCCCCTTTTCATCTCAATCAGGATATCTCCTTACCTTCTTTTTGTCCTCATCCAGTTCACCAATGTGAAAAGGATCTGCACTTGTTAGATCTTGTGAGAGCATTCCGGCTCTACATTTCTCGTACGGCGCCCCTGCGCCGCTCGGATGCGCTCTTTGTCCTTGTCGCTGGCCAGCGTAAGGGGTCGCAGGCTTCCTAGTCAACCTTGGCTCGGTGGATCAAGGAACCAATTCTTGAAGCCTACCGTTCTTCTGGCCTTCCGGTTCCTTCAGGACTGAAAGCCCATTCTACCAGAGCCGTGGGTGCGTCCTGGGCATTGCGGCACCAGGCTACGGCTCAGCAGGTGTGTCAGGCGGCTACCTGGTCGAGTCTGCACACTTTCACGAAGCACTATCAGGTGCATACCTATGCTTCGGCAGATGCCAGCCTAGGTAGGCGAGTCCTCCAGGCGGCGGTTGCCCACCTGTAGGAAGGGGCCGTCTTTCGGCTCTATTACCGGGGTATTCTTTTACCCACCCAGGGACTGCTTTTGGACGTCCCAATTGTCTGGGTCTCCCAATGGAGCGACAAAGAAGAAGGGAATTTTGTTTACTTACCGTAAATTCCTTTTCTTCTAGCTCCTATTGGGAGACCCAGCACCCGCCCCTGTTCCCTTCGGGCTGTTGTTCTTTTGTGTACACATGTTGTTCATGTTGAATTGTTCTTTGGTTCATGGTTTAAGTTCTCCGAACATCCTTCGGATTGAATTTACCTTAGACCAATTTATAAGTTTCCTCCTTCCTGCTTTTGCACCAAAACTGAGGAGCCCGTGATGCACGGGAGGGTGTATAGGCAGAGGGGAGGGGTTTACACTTTTAAGTGTAATGCTTTGTGTGACCTCCGGAGGCAGTAGCTATACACCCAATTGTCTGGGTCTCCCAATAGGAGCTAGAAGAAAAGGAATTTACGGTAAGTAAACAAAATTCCCTTCTTCTCAGCCATCAGGTCAAAAGCTGCTTTATTTGCATACGGCATATAGTCGTTTTTGAGGATTAGAAAAATATTGCTTTAGTGGCTTTTTGTGGTCAGGGAAGCTTATAACTTTCGCCGTCCAGGCAGATTCTGGAAAACCAACGCGAAGTATGATCTTCCCTAGGGTCCTGCTGCCCTGTGTGGCGTCGGTTCCGAGGAGAGCAGATGCACTCTCAGCAACCGTGTGAACTCTTCCTCCTTCCCACGGAGCACCTTTGAGGCACCTCTGCTCCGCTGCTCTCCTGCTGGAGAACTCCCTAACTGTTGTGTTGGCTCCTGACTCCCCCTGCTGGCTGCACCTCCCCCCTCCCAGCTCCTAAGCTATTGGGACTGGGGCCCCTGTTGAGGGCATCCTGTTAATGCCTCTCTGTCGGCGACCCCTGTATTACCCGATCCTAGCCCAATCCCCAGTGGGACCAGGGCAATCTGGTGTATATTTGAGTGTGTAAGTGGTGAAACCAGGGCTGACGTCCTCAGGAACCGGGTTTAGCATTACACCCAAATTTGGGTGCAATACTCTGTGGCGACTGAAGCCTCAGGGGCGCCACAATTTCCCTTCATCAGTGCAAAGTATGAGATGTGATCTGGCTGTATGAGAAGCTATAGTGGGGTCTAAGGCGAAACGTTTTCCCCTTGGATTACTAATGAGTGTACATAATGTGAAAGTATGGCTGACAATGGTGGGAACAGTCAGCATTTAACTCATTTTGTTCCTTTGTGTTGTCCATTTAACCAGTGATTGCCCACAGGTGACCTGTTGTCTTATGGTGCAGACATGCCCCTTTAAGCCCAGTGACCACCACAATCCTACACCCAGGTTTCACCATTTGTAGGTGACTCGCTGTATCTAGGGGGATGCAAAGTGAGCATCAGATTTCATGACATTACCCAAAAGTGACTCATTTCTAGACCCACCAAAAGTGATTCAGCCGCTGTCAGCCGAGCACAAGGCCTCCTCTAGAGCTGCTCTCTAGCCATGGGGAACACGGCTACTCTCACGTAGTGTGTGATAGGGAGCAGGCGATCTGGAAAACGGGAGCCAGAGCAGAAACTGAGGAACCGACTGCTCAGTGATGCCACCAAAGCTGGTGGCTTGTAACATGGCCTTCAAGTCACCTAAACGCCCTGATCTGGTGCCTCATACGGAGCAATCACAGAAAGCTGTGAATTCGCCCTATGTGTATGTTCAGATTTTTCATTCGGATATTCAAAAAATATCCCACCTGCCCCCCTCAGAACTGACGGGCCCACCTGCCCCCTCAGGACTGACGAGCCCACCTGACCCCCTCAGGACTGATGAGCCCACCTGCCCCCTCAGGACTGATGAGCCCACCTGCCCCCTCAGGACTGACGAGCCCACCTGCCCCCTCAGGACTGATGAGCCCACCTGACCCCCTCAGGACTGATGAGCCCACCTGCCCCCTCAGGACTGATGAGCCCACCTGCCCCCTCAGGACTGATGAGCCCACCTGCCCCCTCAGGACTGACGAGCCCACCAGCCCCCTTCAGGACTGATGAGCCCACCAGCCCCCTTCAGGACTGATAGGCCCACCAGCCCCCCTCAGAACTGACGAGCCCACCTGCCCCCTCAGGACTGACGAGCCCACCTGCCCCCTCAGGACTGACGAGCCCACCTGCCCCCTCAGGACTGATGAGCCCACCTGACCCCCTCAGGACTGACGAGCCCACCTGCCCCCTCAGGACTGACGAGCCCACCTGCCCCCTCAGGACTGACGAGCCCACCTGCCCCCTCAGGACTGATGAGCCCACCTGCCCCCTCAGGACTGATGAGCCCACCAGCCCCCCTCAGGACTGATAGGCCCACCAGCCCCCCTCAGAACTGACGAGCCCACCTGCCCCCTCAGGACTGATGAGCCCACCTGCCCCCTCAGGACTGACGAGCCCACCTGCCCCCTCAGGACTGACGAGCCCACCTGCCCCCTCAGGACTGATGAGCCCACCTGACCCCCCTCAGGACTGACGAGCCCACCTGACCCCCTCAGGACTGACGAGCCCACCTGACCCCCTCAGGACTGACGAGCCCACCTGACCCCCTCAGGACTGACGAGCCCACCTGACCCCCTCAGGACTGACGGGCCCACCTGCCCCCTCAGGACTGACGAGCCCACCTGACCCTCTCAGGACTGACGAGCCCACCTGCCCCCTCAGGACTGATGAGCCCACCTGCCCCCTCAGGACTGATGAGCCCACCTGCCCCCTCAGGATTGACGAGCCCACCTGCCCCCTCAGGACTGACGAGCCCACCTGACCCCCTCAGGACTGACGAGCCCACCTAACACCCTCAGGACTGACGAGCCCACCTGCCCCCTCAGGACTGACGAGCCCACCTGACACCCTCAGGACTGACGAGCCCACCTGCCCCCTCAGGACTGATGAGCCCACCTGCCCCCTCAGGACTGATGAGCCCACCTGACCCCCTCAGGACTGACAAGCCCACTTGCCCCCCTCAGGACTGACAAGCCCACTTGCCCCCCTCAGGACTGACAAGCCCACTTGCCCCCCTCAGGACTGACAAGCCCACTTGCCCCCCTCAGGACTGACCGGCCCACCTGCATCCCTCAGTACTGACCGGCCCCCCTCAGGACTGACGGGCCACACCGGCCCCCCTCAGGACTGACGGGCCCAGGCCCACCTTTATTTGGAGGGAGACCTCAGTAGTGGGAACAGTTGCGGGGAGACCTCATCAGCGGGCACAATTACTTTTGGGGAGACACCAGCAGCAGGCACGCTTGTGGGGAGCCCTCAATAGCGGGCATGCTTGTGGAGAGGTCTCAGTAGCTGGCACGCTTTGTTGTGGAGAGACCTCAGTAGTGGTCACACTTGTGAGGAGACCTTGACAGTGGGCACGTTTACTTGTGGGAAGACTTCAGTAGCGGGCATGATTAGTTGTGGGGACATCCCAGTAATGGGCACTCTCACTTGTGGGGAGGCCATGACAGTGGGCACTTGTGGAGAGACTTAGTGGGCACACTTACTTGTGGGTGAGCCTCGGCAGATCTAATAGATGTCCATGTATCTGGACACTGCATATCAGCAGAGCGAGGGGAATACACAGGTGTTCAGCCCAATATTCAGATGATGACCTTTACGTGGAGTTGAGCCGTTCTTTTTAGGGCAGTGGGTCCCCAAATACACAAGGGGCACAAACGTCATCTGACATGAAGAAATAGTATAACAAATGTGACCTGTGCAGAACCAGGGGGCAAAATAGTGATTAACATATCTATTTCCCGTCAAAAAGAGGAGATGGTTTAATTGTCCATGTGCAGTGACATTGCTGTGTGCGGTATACCTGGATGATGGCAGCAATGCTTTTCTGTCCTAACACAATGTCCACTGTGATCTGATTGTGAATTGTCCCTGTACTATCACGTCAGTGACGGGATAATGCACACAGTACGTATAGTCACTGACATTACTGTGTGCATTACCCCTGAGCTGTGATATCACGGTGTTATCATCTGTCTGTGTGCATTATCCCTGCTCTGTGACATTGTATTATTCCTGACATTACTGTGTGCATTACCCCTGAGCTGTGATATCACAGTGTTATCATCTGTCTGTGTGACATTGTATTATTCCTGACATTACTGTGTGCATTACACCTATGATATTGCTGTGTGCATATGACCCCTGCACTGTGACAGGACCCCCACCCATCAGGTGCCATTTGTAATACCACTTCCTTCTGCAGCAGACCGGCACTGACCCCCGGCACTGACTGTAACTTGCACTTCTCTGTGCCATTATCATGGATGTACCCAGGTGAGAGAATGGAAATAGTCTATAACAGTAGTACCCTGCTGGCACCGTCCCCTGCTTTTCCCCCTGCTTTGCCCCCTGCACCGTCCCCTGCTTTGCCCCCTGCACCGTCTCCAGCTTTGCCCCCTGCACCGTCCCCAGCTTTGCCCCCTGCACAGTCCCCAGCTTTGCCCCCTGCACCGTCCCCAGCTTTGCCCCCTGCACCGTCCCCAGCTTTGCTCCCTACACCGTCCCCAGCTTTGCCCCCTGCACCGTCCCCAGCTTTGCCCCCTGCACCGTCCCGTCCCCAGCTTTGCTCCCTAGACCGTTCCCAGCTTTGCCCCCTGCACCATCCCCAGCTTTGCCCCCTGCACCGTCCCCAGCTTTGCCCCCTGCACTGTCCCCAACTTTGCCCCCTGCTCCGTCCCCTGCTTTGCCCCCTGCACTGTCCCCAACTTTACTCCCTGCTCCGTCCCCAGCTTTGCCCCCTGCACTGTCCCCAGCTTTGCTCCCTGCTCCGTCCCCTGCTTTGCTCCCTACACTGTCCCCAGCTTTGCTCCCTGCACCGTCCCCAGCTTTGCCCCCTGCACCGTCCCCAGCTTTGCTCCATACACCGTCCCCAGCTTTGCTCCCTACACCGTCCCCAGCTTTGCGCCCTACACCGTCTCCAGCTTTGCTCCCTGCACCGTCCCCAGCTTTGCTCTCTGCACCGTCCCCAGCTTTGCTCCCTGCACCGTCCCTTGCTTTGCCCCCTGCACCGTCCCCAGCTTTGCCCCCTGCACTGTCCCCAGCTTTGCCCCCTGCACCGTCCCCAGCTTTGCCCCCTGCACCGTCCCCAGCTTTGCTCCCTGCACCGTCCCCAGCTTTGCTCCCTACACCGTCCCCAGCTTTGCTCCATACACTGTCCCCAGCTTTGCTCCCTGCACCATCCCCAGCTTTGCTCCCTACACCGTCCCCAGCTTTGCTCCCTACACCGTCCCCAGCTTTGCTCCATACACTGTCCCCAGCTTTGCTCCCTACACCCTCCCCAGCTTTGTTCCCTGCACCGTCCCCAGCTTTGCTCCCTGCACCATCCCTTGCTTTGCCCCCTGCACCGTCCCCAGCTTTGCTCCCTACACCGTCCCCAGCTTTGCTCCCTGCACCGTCCCCAGCTTTGCTCCCTGCACCGTCCCCAGCTTTGCTCCCTACACCGTCCCCAGCTTTGCTCCCTGCACCGTCCCCAGCTTTGCTCCATACACCGTCCCCAGCTTTGCTCCCTACACCGTCCCCAGCTTTGCTCCCTGCACTTTCCCCTGCTTTGCCCCCTGCACCTTCCCCTGCCTTGCCCCCTTCACCGTCCCCAGATTTTCTCTCTGCACCGTCCCCTTTCTGTTTTCTTTCCCAGCTGTGCCCCTGTCCCCTGTACCATTCCATCTCCCTCCCGGCTGTACAACCATCTCCAGCACTGTTCTCCGCCCGCTCCTGACTTTACCCCCATCCCCTGCACCGCTCCCTGCACAGTACCCTGCTTTGCTCCCTGCTTTGTTTCCTGCACCGTCCCCTGCTTTGCCCCCTGCACTGTCCCCAGCTTTGCTCCCTACACCGTCCCCAGCTTTGCTCCCTGCACCGTCCCCAGCTTTGCTCCCTGCACCGTCCCCAGCTTTGCCCCCTGCACCGTCCCCAGCTTTGCCCCCTGCACCGTCCCCAGCTTTGCTCCCTGCACCGTCCCCAGCTTTGCCCCCTTCACCGTCCCCAGCTTTGCCCCCTGCACCGTCCCCAGCTTTGCCCCCTGCACCGTCCCCAGCTTTGCCCCCTGCACCGTCCCCAGCTTTGCCCCCTGCACCGTCCCCAGCTTTGCCCCCTGCACCGTCCCCAGCTTTGCCCCCTGCACCGTCCCCAGCTTTTCCCCCTACACCGTTCCCAGCTTTGCCCCCTGCACCGTCCCCAGCTTTGCCCCCTGCACCGTCCCCTGCTTTGCCCCCTGCACCCCGTCCCTTGCTTTGCCCCCTGCACCCCGTCCCTTGCTTTGCCCCCTGCACCCCGTCCCTTGCTTTGCCCCCTGCACCCCGTCCCTTGCTTTTTCCCCCTGCACCCCGTCCCTTGCTTTGCCCCCTGCACCCCGTCCCTTGCTTTGCCCCCTGCACCGTCCCTTGCTTTGCCCCCTGCACCGTCCCTTGCTTTGCCCCCTGCACCGTCCCTTGCTTTGCCCCCTGCACCGTTCCCTGCTTTGCTTCCTGCACCGTCCCTTGCTTTGCCCCCTGCACCGTCCCTTGCTTTGCCCCCTGCACCGTTCCCTGCTTTGCTTCCTGCACCGTCCCTTGCTTTGCCCCCTGCACCGTCCCTTGCTTTGCCCCGTGCACCGTCCTTTGCTTTGCCCCCTGCACCGTCCTTTGCTTTGCCCCCTGCACCGTCCCTTGCTTTGCCCCCTGCACCGTCCCTTGCTTTGCCCCCTGCACCGTCCCTTGCTTTGCCCCCTGCACCGTCCCTTGCTTTGCCCCCTGCACCGTCCCTTGCTTTGCCCCCTGCACCGTCCCTTGCTTTGCCCCCTGCACCGTCCCTTGCCTTGCCCCCTGCACCGTCCCTTGCTTTGCCCCCTGCACCGTCCCTTGCTTTGCCCCCTACACCATTCCCTGCTTTGCCCCCTGCACCGTCCCTTGCTTTGCCCCCTGCACCGTCCCTTGCTTTGCCCCCTGCATCCCGTCCCTTGCTTTGCCCCCTGCACCGTCCCTTGCTTTGCCCCCTGCACCGTCCCTTGCTTTGCCCCTGCACCGTCCCTTGCTTTGCCCCCTGCACCGTTCCCTGCTTTGCTTCCTGCACCGTCCCCTGCTTTGCCCCCTGCACCGTCCCCTGCTTTGCCCCCTGCACCGTCCCCTGCTTTGCCCCCTGCACCCCGTCCCCTGCTTTGCCCCCTGCACCCCGTCCCTTGCTTTGCCCCCTGCACCCCGTCCCTTGCTTTGCCCCCTGCACCCCGTCCCTTGCTTTGCCCCTGCACCGTCCCTTGCTTTGCCCCCTGCACCGTCCCCTGCTTTGCCCCCTGCACCCTGTCCCTTGCTTTGCCCCCTGCACCCCGTCCCTTGCTTTGCCCCCTGCACCACGTCCTTTGCTTTGCCCCCTGCACCCCGTCCCTTGCTTTTCCCCCTGCACCCCGTCCCTTGCTTTGCCCCCTGCACCCCGTCCCTTGCTTTTGCCCCCTGCACCCCGTCCCTTGCTTTTGCCCCCTGCACCCCGTCCCTTGCTTTGCCCCCTGCACCCGTCCCTTGCTTTGCCCCCTGCACCCCGTCCCTTGCTTTGCGCCCTGCACCTCGTCCCTTGCTTTGCCCACTACACCTCGTCCCTTGCTTTGCCCCCTGCACCGTCCCTTGCTTTGCCCCCTGCACCGTCCCTTGCTTTGCCCCCTGCACCGTTCCTTGCTTTGCCCCCTGCACCGTTCCTTGCTTTGCCCCCTGCACCGTCCCTTGCTTTGCCCCCTGCACCGTTCCTTGCTTTGCCCCCTGCACCGTCCCTTGCTTTGCCCCCTGCACTGTCCCCTGCTTTGCCCTCTGCACTGTTCCCTGCTTTGCTCCCTGCACCGTCCCCAGCTTTGCTCTGTGCACCGTCTCCATCTCCATGCAACGTCCCAAGCTCCGAATTCTGCACGTCCCCAGTTGTACCCCCATCTCCTGCACCATTTCCTCCCCCCACCCAGTTGTGACCCCATTCCCTCCCCCTTCCGGCTGTGCCCCCGTTTCCTGCACTGCTCGCTCCCCCCTCCTGGCTGTGCCCCCGTCCCCTGCTCGTCCCTTCCTCCCTCCAGGCTATACCCCCGTCCCCTGCACGTTCATTCCCCCCTCCAGGCTGTACCCCTATCCCCTGCGCGGTTTCTCCCCCCCTGACGGCTGTACCCTCATCCCCTGCATAGTTCCCTGCACCATTCCCTCCCCACTCCCAGCTGTGCCCCCCTCCTCTGCATAGTTTCTTCCCCCTCCCGGCTGTGCCCCCATACCCTCCACAGTTTCTCTTCTCTCCTCCTGGCTGTGCTCCCATCCTTTACCCGGTTTCTCCCCCCCTCTTGGCTGTGCACCCCTCCCCTGCACCGTTCCATTCCCCTTCCAGGCTGTACCCCCGTCCCCTCCCCCCCTCCCAGCTGTGCCTGGTCCTCTGCACCGTTCCCTTCCCCCTCCCGGCTGTGCCCCCTCCTCTTCCTAGATTCTTCCCCCTCCCAGCTGTCCCCCCCGTCCCCTGCACCGCTCCCTCACTCCCTCCCGGCTGTGCCCCCCTCCTCTGCATGGTTTCTTCCCCCTCTTGGCTGTGCCCCCCTCCCCTGCACCATTCCCTCCCCTTCCGGGCTGCACCGTTGCCTCCTCCCCTCCCAGCTGTACCCCCCTCCCCTGCCCAGTTTCTCCCCCCCCCCCCTCTCGGCTGTCCCCCGTCCTCTGTACCGTTCCCTCTTCCCACCTGGCTGTGTCCCCCTCCTCTGCCCGGTTTCTTCCCCCTCCCACTGCCCGGTTTCTCTCTCCCTGACAGCTGTCTTCCGTCCCCTCCTCCCTCCTGGCTGTGTCCCCCTCCCCTGTCCGGTTTCTCCCCCCTCTCCCGGCTGTGCCCCCCTCCTCTGCCCGGTTTCTCTCCCCTATGACAGCTGTCCCCCGTTCCCTCCTGGCTGTGTCCCCCTCCTCTGCCCGGTTTTTCTCCCCCCTCCCCTGCACCGTTCCCTCTCCCCTCCTGGCTGTGCCCCCCTTTTCTGCCCGGTTTCTCTCCCCTCTCCCGGCTGTGCCCCCTCCTCTGCCTGGTTTCTCCCCCCTCTTGCGGCTGTGCCCCCCTTTTCTGCCCTGTTTCTCTCCCGGCTGTGCCCCCCCTCTTCTACCCGGTTTCTCTTCCCCCTCCCGGCTGTGCCCCCCTCTTCTGCCCGGTTTCTCTCCCCCTCCCGGCTGTGCCCCCCTCTTCTACCTGGTTTTTCCCCCCCTCTCCCGGCTGTGCCCCCCTCTTCTGCACTGTTCCCTCCCCCCTCCTGGCTGTGCCCCCCTCCTCTGCCCGGTTTCTCCCCCCTCCTGGCTGTGCCCCCCTCCTCTGTCCGGTTTCTCCCCCCTCCTCTGCCCGGTTTCTCCCCACTCCAGGCTGTGCCCCCCTCCTCTTCTGCCCGGTTTCTCCCCCCTTCTCTGCTCGGTTTCTCTCCCCTCCTGGCTGTGCCCCCCTCCTCTGTCCGGTTTCTCCCCCCTCCTGGCTATGCCTCCCTTCTCTGTTCGGTTTCTCCCCCCTCCTGGCTGTGCCCCCCTCCTCTGCCCGGTTTCTCCCCCCTCCTGGCTGTGCCCCCCTCCTCTGCCCGGTCTCTCCCTCCTCCTCTGCCCGGTCTCTCCCCCCTCCTCTGCCCGGTCTCCCCCCTCCTCTGCCCGGTCTCGGCTGTCCCCCGTCTCCTGCCCCGCTCTCTGCTCCGCTGGCTTCTTCTCTCTCCCGGCACCGAGCGCAGCTCCAGCATTTGAATGGCACCGAGTCCCCGCCTTCACGCCATTGGCTGTCGGTTGTGTCGGGGGGCGTGTATCCGCTGTCAGTCGTGTGAATGCGCGCCGCTGATTGGCCGCTGCGGGCTGGGGCGGGAGCAGGCTGCTGGTATATAAGTGTCTCGGAGCCGGGGAGCAGCACAGCTCTGAGCTTGGCAGGGCAGAGGGGCGGAGAGGCGGTGCACAGAGTCCTGCGAGCCCCGCGGCTGCCGCGGGCGTCCCCGTCCAGCATGGAGTGCGCCCTGGACGCGCAGAGCCTGATCAGCCTGTCCCTGCGGAAGATCCACAGCTCCCGCACCCAGAGAGGCGGCATCAAGCTGCACAAGAACCTGCTGGTGTCCTACGTCCTGCGCAACGCGCGGCAGCTCTACCTGAGCGAGCGCTACGCGGAGCTGTACCGGCGGCAGCAGCCCTTCCCGCCGCAGCCCATGGAGTGCGCCCCGGAGGAGATCCCGGAGCTCAGCCCCCTGCAGATCCCGGAGGAGGAGGACGAGATGCAGCAGCTGCCCCGGATACAGCCCGACATGCTGGAGCCCGTGGAGGAGCCGCTGGAGCTGCCGCCGTGCGCCCTGGCACCGCACCCCAGCAAGGACTTTTACCCCCGGAGCTGCTGCTCGGAACAAGCCGCCGTCACCCACTGCAGCCAGACCACGGTGCTGGACCTGGACACTCACGTTGTGACCACCGTGGAGAACGGCTACCTGCACCAGGACTGCTGCGCCTCGCAGTGCCCGTGCCATGGCGCACCCTGCCCTGCGCTCCCGCCGGCGGCTCCCAAGCGCAAGTACCCCCCGGTGGGGTACAGCTACAGCGCCCAGGGGGAGGACGACGAGCTGGACCCCCACTTTGTGCCCTGCAAGAGGGGCAGATACGAGGACTTCTGCCCACAGCTGCCGCCGCCGGAGCCCACGGACTCCTCCAACATCTCCAACCTGATCTCTATCTTTGGCTCCGGCTTCTCGGGACTGATGAGCAGACAAGCCGAGCCCGAGCAGAGTCTGAACGGGCACTTATGTGGCAAACAGGCGCTGGCCAGCCTGGGGGCATGGACTAGAGCCATCGTGGCATTCTAGCAGATGGATTGCAAGCTCTTGGGGCAAGGCTGGGGAGGGGGGGGCGCCTGTATAGTGAGGATGTTTTCTAGAACCTGTACAGACCAGACTTTATTTTTACATAAACAGAGAAGCACCTATTTAATTGCGTTATTTTTCCTCCCTCTCTCATGTTCTCATTTGTGGGCACAGGCTGCAGATCTAAGGAGGCTCCTCAGCACAAGTTGAGGAGGAACTTCTCCCATGGTGGTGGGGTTCCTCTCCCATGGTGCTGGGGTCCCTCTCCCATGGTGGTGGGGTCCCTCTCCCATGGTGGTGGGGTTCCTCTCCCATGGTGCTGGGGTCCCTCTCCCATGGTGCTGGGGTTCCTCTCCCATGGTGGTGGGGTCCCTCTCCCATGGTGGTGGGGTCCCTCTCCCATGGTGGTGGGGTCCCTCTCCCATGGTGGTGGGGTCCCTCTCCCATAGTGCTGGGGTTCCTCTCCCATGGTGGTGGGGTCCCTCTCCCATGGTGCTGGGGTCCCTCTCCCATGGTGCTGGGGTCCCTCTCCCATGGTGCTGGGGTCCCTCTCCCATGGTGCTGGGGTCCCTCTCCCATGGTGCTGGGGTCCCTCTCCCATGGTGGTGGGGTCCCTCTCCCATGGTGGTGGGGTCCCTCTCCCATGGTGGTGGGGTCCCTCTCCCATGGTGGTGGGGTCCCTCTCCCATGGTGGTGGGGTCCCTCTCCCATGGTGGTGGGGTCCCTCTCCCATGGTGGTGGGGTCCCTCTCCCATGGTGGTGGGGTCCCTCTCCCATGGTGGTGGGGTCCCTCTCCCATGGTGCTGGGGTTCCTCTCCCATGGTGCTGGGGTCCCTCTCCCATGGTGGTGGGGTCCCTCTCCCATGGTGGTGGGGTTCCTCTCCCATGGTGGTGGGGTCCCTCTCCCATGGTGGTGGGGTTCCTCTCCCATGGTGGTGGGGTTCCTCTCCCATGGTGGTGGGGTTCCTCTCCCATGGTGGTGGGGTTCCTCTCCCATGGTGGTGGGGTTCCTCTCCCATGGTGCTGGGGTCCCTCTCCCATGGTGCTGGGGTCCCTCTCCCATGGTGGTGGGGTTCCTCTCCCATGGTGCTGGGGTTCCTCTCCCATGGTGCTGGGGTTCCTCTCCCATGGTGCTGGGGGTCCAGGACAAGGGTCAAATCCCCCCCACATTGTGTTTCCCTGGCTTATTCTTCCTACAATGTGGACCATGAGAAGGTCCTGGAGGAACAATAAACCAGATCCTCTCGCAAGAGTTGGGGAAGCAATTCTCCTATGATGGTGGGTTCCTCACCTGGTTTGATGGTGGTGCAGGACAAGGGTCAAATCCCCCCTTCATTCTAACCTACCCATTGTATCTCCGCACTTATGAGACGACCCCCTGGCTTATTCTTCCTACAGTGTGGACCATGAGAAGGTCCTGGAGGAACAACAAATCAGGTCCTTTTGCACAAGTTAGGGAGGTACTTCTCCCATGATGGTGGGTTCCACACCCATGACAGAGAGTTCCTCACCTGGTGTGGTGGTGGTGCAGCACAAGGGTCAAATCCCCCCCATTGTATCTTTGCACTTATGAGATGACCCCTGGCTTATTCTTCCTACAATGTGGACCTGGAGGAATAATAAACCAGGTCCTCTCGCACAAGTTGGGGAGGAACTTCTCCCATGATGGTGGGTTCCTCACCTGGTTTGGTGGTGGTGCTCCTTAAGGGTCAAATCCCACCCCCCCTCATACCAACATCGCCCCCCTATTGTATCTGCACTTATGAGATGACCCCTGGTTTATTCTTCCTACAATGTGGACCTGGAGGAACAATAAACCAGGTCCTCATCTTCTCCAGTCTTTGTCAAGTTTTGAGGTTCAACATTGTAACTTTTTGTTCTGTCAATCATGATATTTGGGGTCTGTTTCAAAATCTTTATAGATCCCCAAAATCCATGAGTCTTTAATGATGACCTGTCACCTTATGATAACACTAAATTCCATGTGAAGCCGCATCTCCCCCCTCTCCCCTCCTGTCTTTCTTCAGCCTTCAACTGACTTCATGAAACCAGCATAGTTTGATCATGCGACCTGTCCATTATTATTATTTTCTTATATTTTGTTTTTACTTTGGCATTTAATCCTTTTGTTGTAAAAAGGTGGTTTAGGATGACGCGCCTGCCGTGCCAACATTCACTTACAAGCACTATGTGTATCAGATCTAACGTTTTTGGGGTTTTTTTGCAAAAAAAGTTTTTATTTTTGTGTTCCAATGACCTGTATTTTGTGTATATTGAACTGTATATCACCGGGTAAAACTGTTCAGATTTATTTGTTTAAATTTATAATCTTAAATAAAAAAAAAAATATTCAAAAGTTTTGACTTTGTTCTTTTTTGGGGTAGGGAACATATATAGGGGGCATTTAAAGGGACTGAATGAACCTCTATCCAATGGGCACCATAGCCCTACTACACCCCCTTCCCATATTGTGCCTCTACTGTCCCCAAACCCTTGTCTTTGCCTCTCATTAAAACAAGGGGTGCAGCCGACCCATCCTAGACCTCCTCCCTTTTAATCCAGAGCCCCCAACTCCAACCCCTATGGTATATACTCCCTCCGTTCTGCTTGAACATATTCTCTGTTATCAGCCAATGGAGACTAATTAGGCTCTTGGGTACTGATTCTTTGTATAGACTTCTTAAAGCAAAGCTCCCTGGGAATTTGTATATAAAATATAAGAATCAACTGCTGGGAGTTGTAGTTTTTGCACGGTTGGGGTGAGTGGGGGTTAATATTGGCGTGTAATACCTACAGATGCCCCTGGTGCCGGAGTCTTGACTGTGGGCACAGAGAAGATGTCAACTTGATAGAAGTACTAGGAGCCCAAAAAGTTCTTTATTTAAAGGGTTTCCACTAGTGATGAGTGGGCATTAGCATGCTTGGGTGCGCGTGATGAGTGGGCACTACCATGCTCTGGTGCTTATTATAAGTGGGCACTACCGTCCTTGTAATGAGTGGACACTACTCTGCCCGTGATGAGTGGTCACTACAATGCTCAGGTGCTCATGATGAGTGGGCTTTACCATGCTCGTGATGAGTGGGCACTGCCATGTTCGAGTACTCCTAATGAGTGGGCACTGCCATGTTCGGGTACTCCTAATGATGAGTGGGCACTGCTATATTCGGGTACTCCTAATGATGAGTGGGCACTGCCATGTTCGGGTACTCCTAATGATGAGTGGGCACTGCTATATTCGGGTACTCCTAATGATGAGTGGGCACTGCCATGTTCGGGTACTCCTAATGATGAGTGGGCACTACCATACTCGGGTGCTCATAATGATGAGTGGGCCCTGCCATATTCGGGTACTCCTAATGATGAGTGGGCCCTGCCATGTTCGGGTACTCCTAATGATGAGTGGGCACTACCATACTCGGGTGCTCATAATGATGAGTGGGCCCTGCCATATTCGGGTACTCCTAATGATGAGTGGGCACTGCCATGTTTGGGTACTCCTAATGATGAGTGGGCACTGCCATGTTTGGGTACTCCTAATGATGAGTGGGCACTACCATACTCGGGTGCTCATAATGAAGAGTGGGCACTACCATGTTTGGATCTCGTAATGAGCAGCTGAATGCGCGGATGGGCATGACTTGTGTGCCCGAGTATAATGGAAATCAATGGGAGACTCGCGTTTTCCGGAAGATCTTCCATTATACTCTGTGGCTTGAGTCGCGACCGTTTGAGCATCCAACTGCATGTTACAAGTTATGAGCATTGCAGTGCCCGCTCATCATTAGGAGACCCGAGCATGGTAGTGCCCACTCATCACTACTCATTACGAGTATTCATGCATGGTAGTGCCCGCTCATCATTAGGAAACCCGAGCATGGTAGTGCCCACTCATCGTTACTTGTTACGAGTACTCGTGCATAATATTGCCTGCTCATCATTAGTAGTACATGGTAGTGCCCGCTCATCACTACTCATTACAAGTACCCGTGAATAGTAGTGCCCACTCATCAGTACTCATTATGAGTACCTGTGCATGGTAGTGCTCGCTCATCACTACTGATTACGAGTACCTGTGCATGGTAGTGCTCGCTCATCACTACTGATTACGAGTACCTGTGCATGGTAGTGCTCGCTCATCACTACTGATTACGAGTACCTGTGCATGGTAGTGCTCGCTCATCACTACTGATTACGAGTACCCGTGCATGGTAGTGCCCACTCATCACTACTGATTACGACTACCTGTGCATGGTAGTGCTCGCTCATCACTACTGATTACGAGTACCCGTGCATGGTAGTGCTCGCTCATCACTACTGATTACGAGTACCTGTGCATGGCAGTGCTCGCTCATCGCTACTGATTACGAGTACCCGTGCATGGTAGTGCCCACTCATCACTACTGATTACGACTACCTGTGCATGGCAGTGCTCGCTCATCACTACTGATTACGAGTACCCGTGCATGGTAGTGCTCACTCATCACTACTGATTACGAGTACCTGTGCATGGTAGTGCTCGCTCATCACTACTGATTACGAGTACCTGTGCATGGTAGTGCTCGCTCATCACTACTGATTACGAGTACCCGTGCATGGTAGTGCTCGCTCATCACTACTGATTACGAGTACCTGTGCATGGTAGTGCTCACTCATCATTACTGATTACGAGTACCTGTGCATGGTAGTGCCCACTCATCACTACTGATTACGAGTACCTGTGCATGGTAGTGCTCACTCATCACTACTGATTACGAGTACCTGTGCATGGTAGTGCTCGCTCATCACTACTGATTACGAGTACCCGTGCATGGTAGTGCTCGCTCATCATTACTGATTACGAGTACCTGTGCATGGTAGTGCTCACTCATCATTACTGATTACGAGTACCTGTGCATGGTAGTGCTCGCTCATCACTACTGATTACGAGTACCCGTGCATGGTAGTGCTCGCTCATCACTACTGATTACGAGTACCCGTGCATGGTAGTGCTCGCTCATCACTACTGATTACGAGTACCCGTGCATGGTAGTGCCCACTCATCACTACTGATTACGAGTACCTGTGCATGGTAGTGCTCGCTCATCACTACTGATTACGAGTACCCGTGCATGGTAGTGCTCGCTCATCACTACTGATTACGACTACCTGTGCATGGTAGTGCTCGCTCATCGCTACTGATTACGAGTACCCGTGCATGGTAGTGCTCGCTCATCACTACTGATTACGACTACCTGTGCATGGTAGTGCTCGCTCATCGCTACTGATTACGAGTACCCGTGCATGGTAGTGCTCACTCATCACTACTGATTACGAGTACCCGTGCATGGTAGTGCCCACTCATCACTACTGATTACGAGTACCTGTGCATGGTAGTGCTCGCTCATCGCTACTGATTACGAGTACCCGTGCATGGTAGTGCTCGCTCATCACTACTGATTACGACTACCTGTGCATGGTAGTGCTCGCTCATCGCTACTGATTACGAGTACCCGTGCATGGTAGTGCTCACTCATCACTACTGATTACGAGTACCCGTGCATGGTAGTGCCCACTCATCACTACTGATTACGAGTACCTGTGCATGGTAGTGCTCGCTCATCGCTACTGATTACGAGTATCTGTGCATGGTAGTGCTCGCTCATCACTACTGATTACGAGTACCCGTGCATGGTAGTGCCCACTCATCACTACTGATTACGAGTACCTGTGCATGGTAGTGCTCGCTCATCGCTACTGATTACGAGTACCCGTGCATGGTAGTGCTCGCTCATCACTACTGATTACGAGTATCTGTGCATGGTAGTGCTCGCTCATCACTACTGATTACGAGTACCTGTGCATGGTAGTGCTCGCTCATCGCTACTGATTACGAGTATCTGTGCATGGTAGTGCTCGCTCATCACTACTGATTACGAGTACCCGTGCATGGTAGTGCCCACTCATCACTACTGATTACGAGTACCCGTGCATGGTAGTGCTCGCTCATCACTACTGATTACGACTACCTGTGCATGGTAGTGCTCGCTCATCACTACTGATTACGAGTACCTGTGCATGGTAGTGCTCGCTCATCACTACTGATTACGAGTACCCGTGCATGGTAGTGCTCGCTCATCGCTACTGATTACGAGTATCTGTGCATGGTAGTGCTCGCTCATCACTACTGATTACGAGTACCTGTGCATGGTAGTGCCCACTCATCACTACTGATTACGAGTATCTGTGCATGGTAGTGCCCACTCATCACTACTGATTACGAGTACCTGTGCATGGTAGTGCTCGCTCATCGCTACTGATTACGAGTATCTGTGCATGGTAGTGCTCGCTCATCACTACTGATTACGAGTACCTGTGCATGGTAGTGCCCACTCATCACTACTGATTACGAGTACCTGTGCATGGTAGTGCTCGCTCATCGCTACTGATTACGAGTACCTGTGCATGGTAGTGCTCGCTCATCGCTACTGATTACGAGTACCCGTGCATGGTAGTGCTCGCTCATCACTACTGATTACGAGTATCTGTGCATGGTAGTGCTCGCTCATCACTACTGATTACGAGTACCTGTGCATGGTAGTGCCCACTCATCACTACTGATTACGAGTATCTGTGCATGGTAGTGCTCGCTCATCGCTACTGATTACGAGTACCCGTGCATGGTAGTGCCCACTCATCACTACTGATTACGAGTATCTGTGCATGGTAGTGCTCGCTCATCGCTACTGATTACGAGTACCCGTGCATGGTAGTGCTCGCTCATCACTACTGATTACGAGTACCCGTGCATGGTAGTGCCCACTCATCACTAGTAATAGCCCTTTAAATGTAGACCTTTTTGGCTTCCTTGTACTTGTAGCAAGCTGGCATCTCCTCTGCTCCACGTGAGTCAAGGCTCCGGCACCAGGGCGTCTGTAGGTTGGTTTGGGGAGGGAATAATCCTGATGAAAGTGTCATCCCTCCGTCCTCTGCTCATGTGCGGAGTTATCTCCATTTATTTGTTATCCCTGCAATGTGCCACTTGGTGGTGTTTTTTTCCATTTTTTATCCCCTGTAAGTATATGAAAGCCTCCTATACATTGACCTATGAATGCAGCGCTGCAATCTCCGCTCAAGAATAGCACGGGGATGGGGGGCCATATATTTATATAGCGCCAACATATTCCATGCGGTCTGGGGGGGGGGCAGCTCTAGATCTCAGGGGGTGAAATCGCCTTCCACTACCGGAAAAGTTCACGAGAAGCATAAAACAGGCGCTTGCGATCTTGCAGAACAGCTCAGTCGATTGCATCGATCCTGCTCTGTGCAGAGCATCGCACCACTATTTTATATTTATGTGCTGAACGCCATAAGGAGGACGGAAGCGCGGATTCTTTCATTTCAGCAGCCGCAATTGCGAAAAAGCATTTTTAACATAAGACTATTGAATCGGCTTTTTTTTTTTTTAGTTTTATTTTGTGCTAGAAAATAAGAGGCAATGTTCCTAGCAGAAGCCCCGGCCGCCGATCTGCTCCCATTGCTGCCTCTGTAAGCAGTTGCCAGAGCTCCTCCTAGTGGCGCTCCGTGGGAATCGCAGCCTCGCGCTTCCATTGGAAGGTGTGATAATACCAATATTTCCAAATCTTTGCAGAATAGCTTATCACTAGCAGTTCTTGTCCCCTGACACACCGTGGCGGGATTGCGGGGATTTTCAAACTTCTTCAAAGCTTTTCTATAGCTCAACTTAGCTGCACTTTACAGCGCAACAGAAGCTTCCCAGCGTCATCCTCCCTCCTAAAATAAACATTAAGGATTTAGAATGCAAAATACATATATAGATTTTTGCTCTAATATATCCTCAGTTGCATTTCACAATCTAATCAAAAAGTGTGGCAGCGCATTTTTTATTTTTTTATTATTTTTCTATTAAAATTTAGCTTTTAATTCTGAGTCCTACATCCAAAATAAGAAATATTTCATTTTTTTATTATATTTTAGCATTTAATTATATGAGTCCTACATCCAAAATAAGAAATATTTTTATAATTTTGTTCTTATTTTTATTATAATTTAGCATTTAATTCTGAGTCCTACATCCAAAATAGAAATATATTTTTTTATTATTAATTAGCTTTTAATTCTATGAGTCCTATATCCAAAATAAGAAATATTTTTATTTTTTTATTACTCTTTATTATATTTTAGCATTTAACTATAGGACTATTAGGACCGTTTTTTCATTCGTCTGATTTTTGTTTACAAAATATGCGCCATTATTTTCAAATATGAAATTGAATCTTATAAACGCACCATTATAATATAATGATTCAACGTAAAGGGTTTGTCATAAGCGCGCTCCGTGTATGGCCGCTGCTTTCTCCGTGCTGCGGCGGAGAGATGCGGTGCTCGCAGGATACAGCAGGCTGCGGCAGAAAAGAACATGTAGCAGAGCCGAGGGGGGTTTTGCATAGAAACTGTAGACGGTAAGACACAAAGGACAGAGTCAGCTCTGCTACATGTGAAGAGTGTATAGAGCTCAATGGGCTGCACCCTGGGAGCAGCTGATAAACAGCAGCGAGGGGCAGAGACCGCGGTACAAAGGGAGGCGACAGGAGAGGGGGTGCGGGCTATTATTAGGCACGGAGGCAGAGGGGCTGGCACACAGGCTCCAGGCACAATCAGTGTGCGGAGAAAACACAAGGGGTAGGGAAATGAGTGCGCACACTGTGTCCCTGAACTGGTTAGTCTGGCTGGGTGGCTCAGTGCACCTGACAATAAGGAGTGGCGCCACAAAGACACCGCATACCTCCATCCAGCATAACCTGCACCGACACATTGCAACGACAGCTGCTGCATGGGGGGTTACCACAGCAACTGCGCGTCCAGAGTCATTTACCGGCCCCGTCAGGGACAAGACACACAACACGTCACTATAGCAACTGCAGATAGGAGCCTGCACATAGGTGACGCTGGAGTGCGCCGGGCACCACACACAGGAGCCACTGATGAAGCGCCACGTATCGCCCTGCGGGGGGCACAGTGCTCCCAATCAATTAGGACATTTTATTATGATTATATGATTAATACTTTTTTATTATTTTTTTTATTTCATTGCGAGCTTGAGATCTGGAGCAATTTTTTAATCTGTAGTTCAAAAAATTGTTTTTGGGAAAATAATATAAAATAGTAAAAATACATATATATATGAATTTTATATTATTTTCTTCAAACCAATATACTTTTTATTTTAGTTCTATTTTTATTTATATTATATATTTTATTATACTATATATTTTTATAATATATAACCAATTTTCAGACTACCAATACCAATTTAGTATTTTTTTTTACTATATATATATATATATATATATATATATATATACATTTTTATTTTTTTCTTATTTATATTTTATTTTGTTTACTATTAAATGTTATTTTATCAAAAACAATTTTTGGACTACCGATCTTTTGTGTGTGTGTATGTATATATATATATATATATATATATATATATATATATATATATATATATATATATATATTTCCATACACACAGAATCGGTATATGTCAGTATATATAACTATATAACTATATATATATATATATATATATATTTTTTTTATATATATTTATTTTCTTATATATTTTTTTAATTTATATTTTACTTTATTTACCATTTTACACTATTTTATATTATGTGTGTGTATAATTTATGTGTGTGTATATATATATATACATTTTTATATATATATATGTATATTTCTATATATATTTTATTATTTTTATTCATTTCGATTTTGTTTAATCTATTATTTTATATTATTTTATTTTAATTTCCTATATTTTCTCCAAACCAATTTTTCCTATTATTTATTTTAAACCAAATACTATTTTTTATTTAATGTAAAATATATAAATCAAAAGTAAATAAAAAATAATATATATATTTTTTTCTATTTATTTTTATTTTATTAGTTTTTATGTATTTATTTATATTTTTTATTCACTATGTTATATTATTTTCTCCAAACCAAATTTTGGACTACCAATATATATATATATATATATATATATATATATATATATATATATATATATATATATATATACGTATATATAGGTAGTCCAAAAATTGGTTTGGAGAAAATATATATATGTAGAGAGTTATATAGATATTTTTTACAAATATATAATGTTTCGAATTTAAAATAAATCTAGGCATACAGGGATAGATGTAGATTTGTGTATAAACAGTCTGTAAACATCAATAGTTCAGGCTTTATTAATGACATTGTTTTGGAGGGGTGAGGTTCCTGATGCCTCGTTCCTCCTGCAGAGCTGGCTCACTGCACAATATTGCTGGCTCCAATGTGCATGGATGATTGGTGTCATGAAATCCATTGTCATTCATATACCCAGAGGGTCTGGCACAATTTTCATCTATATATATATATATATATATATATATATATATATATATATATATATACACATATGTATATATATATATATGTATATATATATATATATATATGTGGGTGTCTGTATATATATATATATATATATATATATATATATATATATATATATATATATATATATACATATGATAGTGGGCAGCACATTTCCCACCATCGTCAGAGTTCCCATATGTGTGGGTGTCCTGTGTGCTGATGAATGAATGCTATCTGCTGTATGTAAATGACCGCTCTCCTCTCCGCAGCTGTTCCCTACTAGGGTTGCAGTGTCTTTATGTTTGCACCATCAGGCCACTTCTGAAGGGAGGCAGAGTAGTTAAGAGCATGGACTGTGAAACATGGAAGATCCAAGGTCACAGACCAGTTTTACCTCATGGTTATAATTTTTATCGCAACATAGGGCTCTAAATTCTACAAAAAAAATTGGGGTACAAAAAGGAAAAAAATAAATAAATTTTATATATATATATATTTCTCTTTTTCATATATGTGTATATATATATATATGTAATGTGTGTGTGTGTATATATATGGATATTTTTTAAAAATATATATAACAAAAAATGAGAGAAAGTTTGCCTAAAGGGCAAAAAGTTGTATGATTAAAATAGTGCAGCTTGTAAACTTTAAAGGGAACTTTTTCCCAGCATAATCGGCTTTCGATTAGATAATTCACTTAATTACTGAAATTAAACTTCCTCCAAAGTGTCAATCAAGGGATTAAAATGCCCTTCCTTCTTGTAAAAGGAAAATATCTGGGATTAGAAAAACATAGCAGCTTTTTTCCATAAACAGCTCCACACCTGATCACAGGTTGTGTGGGGAATTGCAACTCAGACCCTTTCACATCAATGGAGCTGTAATAGCACACACAGGCCATTAACATGAGTGGTACATTCATAGAGGAAAGCAAGCAAATTTTGTTTGTTTTTTAATCCTGAAAATTCCTTTAAACAACATAGATTTTATTCTGGACCAGCTTCTGAATCATTTGTCAAATGATTCCATGCTGAATTAACCATAATTTTCATCTTTCCTTCAAGGATCCCAGTTTACAGAGCATAGAAATAGAAAATCTAAGATCCTCAGGGGTGGAGCTTGACACACAGATTCAAATTCTACCAATGAGAACATTACCACGACAGGCTCCACCCCCTCAGGACCTGCACTAGGCAAAATTCAATTAATTAATTTGCCTGTGGTGTTTTTTAATACTTACAATTAAAAACTCTTTTATTACATTGTTATAGCCAGCTTTTTAGTCAGGTCCTTTTTATTGTCATCCGATCTCATGCGCATTTTAACCATAGTTTTCATCTTTTATTCAAGGATTCCAGTTTACAGAGCATAAAAATAGAAAATATAACCTCCTCAGGGGTGGAGCATGACACAGATTCAGAGAACATTCTTAATAACAGGCTCCACCCCCTCGGGACTTGCACTAGGCAAAATTCAGGTAATTGACCTGTGTTTTTTAATACTTCTAATTAAAAAAATACATTGTTATAGCCAGCTTTTTTATCAGGTCCTTTTTCTTGTCATCAATCCCATGCTCATTTTAACCATAAATTTCATCTTTTCTTCAAGGATTCCAGTTTACAGAGCATATTAATGGAAAATATAAGATCCTCAGGGGTGGAACATAGCACAAAGATTCACATTCAACCAATGAAAACATCCTGATGACCAGCTCCACCTCCTTGGGACCTACACTTGGCAAGATTAAGTGAATTAATTTGCCTCTAGTGTTTTTTAATACTTACAATTAAAAAAATATTTTATTACATTGTTATAGGCAGCTTTTTAATCAGGTCCTTTTTCTTGTCACTTATTTTAGCCATAAATTTCATCTTTTCTTCAAGAATTCCAGTTTACACAACATAAAAATATAAGATCTTTCAGGGGTGGAGCATGACACACAGATTCAAATTACACCAATGAGAACATCCTAATGACAAGCTCCACCCCCTTGGAACCTGCACAAGGCAACATTCAGTGTATGAATTTGCCTGTGGTGTTTTTCAATACTTCCAATTAAAAAAATCTTTTTAATCAAGTCCTTTTTTTGTCAACCAATCCTATACTTATTTTAACCATAATTTTAATCTTTTCTCCTAAGATTCCAGATTACACAACATAAAAATAGTAAATATATAAGATCCTCAGGGGTGGAGCATGATACACAGATTCAAATTCCACCAATGACAAGATCCCAATGACAAGCTCCACCCCCTTGGAACCTGCACAAGGCAAAATTCAATGTATTTATTTGCCTGTAGTGTTTTTCAATACTAATACAAAAAAAATCTTTTTAATCAGGTTCGTTTTTTGTCAACCAATCCTATACTCATTTTAACCATAATTTTCATATTTTCTTTATTTTCTTCAAGGATTCCAGTTTACACAATATAAGAATAAAAAATATAAGATCCTCAGGGGTGGAGCATGACACAGATTCAAATTCCACCAATGAGAACATCCCAATGACAAGTTCCACCCCTTCGGTTCCTGCACTAGGGAAAATTCAGTGTATTAATTTGCCTGTGGTGTTTTTTAATACTTAAAATTAAAAAACAGCTTTAGGTTAATGAGGCATAACCACTGCAGAATGGAAAGTTCATACCGATCCTTCCATTATCCTTGTTTTTTATCAAGATCTCTGCTTGCTGCTTGAAAACCATAGCATTAGGATGAGACGACATGGTGATCGAGTCTTTCTCACACAGCGGATATGTTGCAACGTATCGGCACAGGAGAGACTTTTCTGCACTGATACATTGTAAGAACCCCCCAGATGTTATCAATAGGGCTAGATTGGGACAGGTGGGGGGGTTCTACCCTCACATAGAGGGTTTGAGGTGGAAGGACAACAAATTTGATGTAGATCTGCAAACAAATATGCAAGGCTTCCAAATAAAATGACAAAATAAAGTCCCCTGCACCCTGACACGAGCTCAGGGCGCACACAGCTCAGCGCATCAGTGGCACCTCATTTATTTTGCGGTGGGAGATGATGTTGATGTGAGGGGAATTCGCTATGGAAAGATACTGTTTCAGCCAATCCTGACTGGCCCTTTAAAAAAAATAGCTGGGGATGCTAGAGAGAAGCAAGCTCATCTGCATATTCATAAGCCCCTGATAAATTAATCATGATGTGAGGCTGGAGAGAGAAGACAGTCGGCACAGATCTTCAGTGAAACAACCAGGCTTGTCTCTTGTTCAGGGTCTAAAACTTGTTTTCTCATCACCCTCAAAGCTCCGAATATCACCGAGCGGGCTGGAAATTAAAGAAACATTACACCCTGTGCAGATCAGACACGGCTTATGGTGATGTCATAGGTCTAAAGGTTTATTAGGAGTTGTGACATCATACAACCATATATGGAGATAATTAATCATTACACATACAGACCAATCAAATGGCATTCATGGACTAGAAATGTTGTATTATGTGTATTTGGGGTTTGGGAGAAGGGCTGACCCCTTTTTGGTCAATACCTACTGCTCCAATGAACCTCTGGGGTGCATGAATTTCACAGCCAACTATTGTCATTGGGCTTTTGTTTCCATATACCCTAAATTTTCAGGGGTCCCCATTCGGGATCCTCATCCTTTTTTTTAGAGGACCTGGAAAATGTGCTCATTACCCGGGATTGGTAGCTCATGAGCCCCAGTGCAAAAGCTGTAACGGGGCCCCCAATTATTGCAGGTGTATAATGGTTTTGGTCTTCTCATATAGGCCAAAAGGACTTTTGGGACCCACTTAGACTTCAGGGTCCAAGTACGATTCCTTAAAGGACTTTTGGCACCCCCTTTGACTCCAGGGCCTCATTGGAGGAGTAGATATTTACCGAGGAGTGGTCAGCCCTTCTCCCAAACCCCAAGGTTTGACCCCTTAGACTCCAGGGCCTGAGTGTGATTGCCAAAATAATTTTTGGGACCCCCTTACACTCCAAGGTCTGTGTGCGATTGCCAAAAGAACTTTTGGGACCCCCTTAGTCTCCAGGGCCCGGGTGCGACTTTAGGGACCTCCTTAGACTCCAGGGCCTGAGTGTGATTGCCAAAAGGACTTTTGGGACCCCTTAGACTCCAAGGCCCGGGTGCAATTGCTAAAAGGACATTTGGGTCCCCCTTAGACTCCAGGGCCCGGGTGTAATTGCCAAAATAAGTTTTGGAACCCCTTTAGACTCCAGGGTCAGAGTGCAATTGCCAATAGGACTTTTGGGACCCCTTAGACTCCAGGGCCCGGGTGCAATTGCCAAAAGGATGTTTGGGACCCCCTTAGACTCCAGGGCCCGGGTGCAATTGCCAAAAGGATGTTTGGGACCCCCTTAGACTCCAGGGCCCGGGTGCAATTGCCTCACCCCTGCACCCATTATAATTACACCTCCGATAAAGGATGCTAGAGAGAGATTTTCCAATGTGGGTGGTCCCTTTAACTCTTAATTAGCCTACACAGTCAAGGAAATATAGGATTCTTGCAGGAGTCTTATAGATGAAGCTTATAGTTTTTATGAAGCACAAGCTCCGGCACACAAGCACTAAGCAGAGAAAATATCTACAATGCAGACGTCCGTGCTATTCACTGGTGACAGCCTGAGTAATGAGGAGCTAATGCCTGGAGTCCCCCACTGACCCCAGCACTATGGCCTCCGAAATACATTTGGGTAAAATTTTCTTTAAAGAGGATCTGTCAGCATTTTTTCATCTATTGAGATAGTATTGGTATTGCTGTGTAGGCACTTGTCCCGCAATAAACATGACACCTTTTTTGTACAGATCCGATGTGCCTGTCACGAGAAATCAAGGGTAGAAGCCATATGCACATTAGGCAGTAAGTGCACGGGGGCGTGTCATTGCACCATGCTGGGTCTTCTAAGTGCACTGGGGCGTGTCATTGCACCATGCTGGATCTTCTAAGTGCACTGGAGTGTGTCATTGCACCATGCTGGATCTTCTAAGTGCACTGGAGTGTGTCATTGCACCATGCTGGATCTTCTAAGTGCACTGGGGCGTGTCATTGCACCATGCTGGATCTTCTAAGTGCACTGGGGCGTGTCATTGCACCATGCTGGATCTTCTAAGTGCACTGGAGTGTGTCATTGCACCATGCTGGATCTTCTAAGTGCACTGGGGCGTGTCATTGCACCATGCTAGATCTTCTAAGTGCACTGGGGCGTGTCATTGCACCATGCTGGATCTTCTAAGTGCACTGGGGCGTGCCATTGCACCATGCTGGATCTTCTAAGTGCACTGGGGTGTGTCATTGCACCATGCTGGGTCTTCTAAGTGCACTGGGGCGTGTCATTGCACCATGCTGGGTCTTCTAAGTGCACTGGGGCGTGTCATTGCACCATGCTGGGTCTTCTAAGTGCACTGGGGGCCTGTCATTGCACCTTGCTGGATCTTCTAAGTGCACTGGGGCGTGTCATTGCACCATGCTGGGTCTTCTAAGTGCACTGGGGCGTGTCATTGCACCATGCTGGGTCTTCTAAGTGCACTGGGGCGTGTCATTGCACCATACTGGATCTTCTAAGTGCACTGGGGCGTGTCATTGCACCATGCTGGGTCTTCTAAGTGCACTGGGGCGTGTCATTGCACCATGCTGGGTCTTCTAAGTGCACTGGGGCGTGTCATTGCACCATGCTGGGTCTTCTAAGTGCACTGGAGTGTGTCATTGCACCATGCTGGGTCTTCTAAGTGAGCTGGGGGCGTGTCATTGCACCATGCTGGGTCTTGTAAGTGCACTGGGGTGTGTCATTGCACCATGCTGGGTCTTGAAAATGCACTGGGGTGTGTCATTACTCCAGTACTGGGTCTTCAAGTGCACTGGGGTGTGTCATTACACCAGTGCTGGGTCTTCTAAGTGCACTGGGGCGTGTCATTACACCAGTACTGGGTCTTCTAAGTGAGCTGGAGCGTGTCATTGCACCATCCTGGGTCTTCTAAGTGCACTGGGGCGTGTCATTACACCAGTACTTGGTCTTCTAAGTGAGCTGGGGTGTGTCATTGCACCATCCTGGGTCTTCTAAGTGCACTGGGGTGTGTCATTGCAACAGGGCTGGGTCTTCTAAGTGCACTGGGGTGTGTCAATGCAACAGGGCTGGGTCTTCTAAGTGCACTGCGGCGTGTCATTGCAACAGTGCTGGGCCTTCTAAGTGCACTGGGGCGTGTCATTGAACCAGTGCTGGGTCTTCTAAGTGCACTGGGGCGTGTCATTGCACCATGCTGGGTCTTCTAAGTGCACTGGGGTGTGTCATTGCACCATGCTGGGTCTTCTAAGTGCACTGGGGCGTGTCATTGCACCAGTGCTTGGTCTTCTAAGTGCACTGGGGTGTGTCATTGCACCATGCTGGGTCTTCTAAGTGCACTGGGGCGTGTCATTGCACCATGCTGGGTCTTCTAAGTGCACTGGGGCGTGTCATTGCACCATGCTGGGTCTTCTAAGTGCACTGGGGCGTGTCATTGCACCATGCTGGATCTTCTAAGTGCACTGGGGCGTGTCATTGCACCATGCTGGGTCTTCTAAGTGCACTGGGGCGTGTCATTGCACCATGCTGGGTCTTCTAAGTGCACTGGGGCGTGTCATTGCAACAGGGCTGGGTCTTCTAAGTGCACTGGGGTGTGTCAATGCAACAGGGCTGGGTCTTCTAAGTGCACTGCGGCGTGTCATTGCAACAGTGCTGGGTCTTCTAAGTGCACTGGGGTGTGTCATTGCACCATGCTGGGTCTTCTAAGTGCACTGGGGTGTGTCATTGCACCATGCTGGGTCTTCTAAGTGCACTGGGGCGTGTCATTGCACCATGCTGGGTCTTCTAAGTGCACTGGGGCGTGTCATTGCACCATGCTGGGTCTTCTAAGTGCACTGGGGCGTGTCATTGCACCATGCTGGACCTTCTAAGTGCACTGGGGCCTTTCATTGCACCATGCTGGGTCTTCTAAGTGCACTGGGGCGTGTCATTGCACCAGTGCTGGGTCTTCTAAGTGCACTGGGGCGTGTCATTGCACCATGCTGGACCTTCTAAGTGCACTGGGGCCTGTCATTGCACCATGCTGGGTCTTCTAAGTGCACTGGGGTGTGTCATTGCACCATGCTGGGTCTTCTAAGTGCACTGGGGCGTGTCATTGCACCATGCTGGGTCTTCTAAGTGCACTGGGGCGTGTCATTGCACCATGCTGGGTCTTCTAAGTGCACTGGGGCGTGTCATTGCACCATGCTGGATCTTCTAAGTGCACTGGGGCGTGTCATTGCACCATGCTGGGTCTTCTAAGTGCACTGGGGCGTGTCATTGCACCATGCTGGGTCTTCTAAGTGCACTGGGGCGTGTCATTGCACCATGCTGGGTCTTCTAAGTGCACTGGGGCGTGTCATTGCACCATGCTGGATCTTCTAAGTGCACTGGAGTGTGTCATTGCACCATGCTGGGTCTTCTAAGTGCACTGGAGTGTGTCATTGCACCATGCTGGGTCTTGTAAGTGCACTGGGGTGTGTCATTACACCAGTACTGGGTCTTCAAGTGCACTGGGGTGTGTCATTACACCAGTGCTGGGTCTTCTAAGTGCACTGGGGCGTGTCATTACACCAGTACTGGGTCTTCAAGTGCACTGGGGTGTGTCATTACACCAGTGCTGGGTCTTCTAAGTGCACTGGGGTGTGTCATTACACCAGTACTGGGTCTTCAAGTGCACTGGGGTGTGTCATTACACCAGTGCTGGGTCTTCTAAGTGCACTGGGGCATGTCATTACACCTGTACTGGGTCTTCAAGTGCACTGGGGTGTGTCATTACACCAGTACTGGGTCTTCTAAGTGAGCTGGGGCGTGTCATTGCACCATCCTGGGTCTTCTAAGTGCACTGGGGTGTGTCATTGCAACAGGGCTGGGTCTTCTAAGTGCACTGGGGTGTGTCAATGCAACAGGGCTGGGTCTTCTAAGTGCACTGGGGCGTGTCATTGCAACAGTGCTGGGTCTTCTAAGTGCACTGGGGTGTGTCATTGCACCATGCTGGGTCTTCTAAGTGCACTGGGGGCCTGTCATTGCAACAGTGCTGGGTCTTCTAAGTGCACTGGGGCGTGTCATTGAACCAGTGCTGGGTCTTCTAAGTGCACTGGGGCGTGTCATTGCACCATGCTGGGTCTTCTAAGTGCACTGGGGCGTGTCATTGCACCATGCTGGGTCTTCTAAGTGCACTGGGGTGTGTCATTGCACCATGCTGGGTCTTCTAAGTGCACTGGGGCGTGTCATTGCACCATGCTGGGTCTTCTAAGTGCACTGGGGCGTGTCATTGCACCAGTGCTGGGTCTTCTAAGTGCACTGGGGCGTGTCATTACACCATGCTGGGTCTTCTAAGTGCACTGGGGCGTGTCATTACACCATGCTGGGTCTTCTAAGTGCACTGGGGCGTGTCATTGCACCATGCTGGGTCTTCTAAGTGCACTGGGGTGTGTCATTGCACCATGCTGGATCTTCTAAGTGCACTGGGGTGTGTCATTGCACTATGCTGGGTCTTCTAAGTGCACTGGGGCGTGTCATTACACCATGCTGGGTCTTCTAAGTGCACTGGGTGTGTGTCATTGCACCATGCTGGGTCTTCTAAGTGCACTGGGGCGTGTCATTACACCATGCTGGGTCTTCTAAGTGCACTGGGGCGTGTCATTGCACCATGCTGGGTCTTCTAAGTGCACTGGGCTGTGTCATTGCACCATGCTGGGTCTTCTAAGTGCACTGGGGTGTGTCATTGCACCATGCTGGGTCTTCTAAGTGCATTGGGGTGTGTCATTGCACCATGCTGGGTCTTTTAAGTGCACTGGGGCATGTCATTGCACCATGCTGGGTCTTCTAAGTGCACTGGGGTGTGTCATTGCACCATGCTGGGTCTTCTAAGTGCACTGGGGCGTGTCATTACACGAGTGCTGGGTCTTCTAAGTGCACTGGGGGCATGTCATTGCACCATGCTGGGTCTTCTAAGTACATTGGGGTGTGTCATTGCACCATGCTGGGTCTTCTAAGTGCACTGGGGTGTGTCATTGCACCATGCTGGGTCTTCTAAGTGCACTGGGGTGTGTCATTGCACCATGCTGGGTCTTTCAAGTACACTGGGGTGTGTCATTGCACCAGTGCTGGATCTTCTAAGTGCACTGGGGTGTCTCATTGCACCATGCTGGGTCTTCTAAGTGCACTGGGGTGTGTCATTGCACCATGCTGGGTCTTCTAAGTGCACTGGGGCGTGTCATTGCACCATGCTGGGTCTTCTAAGTGCACTGGGGCGTATCATTACACCATGCTGGGTCTTCTAAGTGCACTGGGGTGTGTCATTACACCATGCTGGGTCTTCTAAGTGCACTGGGGTGTGTCATTTCACCATGCTGGATCTTCTAAGTGCACTGGGGCGTGTCATTGCACCATGCTGGATCTTCTAAGTGCACTGGGGTGAGTCATTGCACCATGCTGGATCTTCTAAGTGCACTGGGGTGAGTCATTGCACCATGCTGGATCTTCTAAGTGCACTGGGGCGTGTCATTACACCAGTGCTGGGTCTTCTAAGTGCACTGGGGGCCTGTCATTGCACCAGTGTTGGGTCTTCTAAGTGCACTGGGGTGTGTCATTACACGAGTGCTGGGTCTTCTAAGTGCACTGGGGTGTGTCATTGCACCATGCTGGGTCTTGCACTGGGGTGTGTCATTGCACCATGATCGGTCTTCTAAGTGCACTGGGGTGTGTCATTGCACCATGCTGGGTCTTGCACTGGGGTGTGTCATTGCACCATGATCGGTCTTCTAAGTGCACTGGGGTGTGTCATTGCACCATGATCGGTCTTCTAAGTGCACTGGGGTGTGTCATTGCACCATGCTGGGTCTTCTAAGTGCACTGGGGTGTGTCATTGCACCATGCTGGGTCTTCTAAGTGCACTGGGGCGTGTCATTGCACCATGCTGGGTCTTCTAAGTGCACTGGGGTGTGTCATTGCACCAGTGCTGGATCTTATAAGTGCACTGGGGCGTGTCATTACACCAGTACTGAGTCTTCTAAGTGCACTGGGGCGTGTCATTGCACCATGCTGGGTCTTCTAAGTGCACTGGGGGCGTATCATTACACCAGTGCTGGATCTTCTAAGTGCACTGGGGTGTGTCATTACACCAGTACTGGGTCTTCTAAGTGCACTGGGGTGTATCATTACACCAGTGCTGGGTCTTCTATGTGCACTGGGGCGTGTCATTACACCAGTACTGGGTCTTCTAAGTGCACTGGGGTGTATCATTACACCAGTGCTGGGTCTTCTAAGTGCACTGAGGTGTGTCATTACACCAGTGCTAGGTCTTCTAAGTGAACTGGGGCGTGTCATTGCACCATGCTTGGTCTTCTAAGTGCACTGGGGCGTATCATTACACCAGTACTGGGTCTTCTAAGTGAACTGGGGCGTGTCATTGCACCATGCTGGGTCTTCTAAGTGCACTGGGGCATGTCATTGCACCATGCTGGGTCTTCTAAGTGCACTGGGGCGTGTCATTACACCATGCTGGGTCTTCTAAGTGCACTGGGGTGTGTCATTGCACCATGCTGGGTCTTCTAAGTGCACTGGGGCGTGTCATTGCACCAGTGCTTGATCTTCTAAGTGCACTGGGGTGTGTCATTGCACCATGCTAAGTCTTCTAAGTCTACTGGGGTGTGTCATTGCACCATGCTGGGTCTTCTAAGTGCACTGGGGCGTGTCATTGCATCATGCTGGGTCTTCTAAGTGCACTGGGGCGTGTCATTGCACCATGCTGAGTCTTCGAAGTGCACTGGGGGCGTGTCTTTGCACCAGTGCTGGGTCTTCTAAGTGCACTGGGGCGTGTCATTGCACCATGCTGGGTCTTCTAAGTGCACTGGGGCGTGTCACTGCACCATGCTGGGTCTTCTAAGTGCACTGGTGCGTGTCTTTACACCATGCTGGGTCTTCTAAGTGCACTGGGGTGTGTCATTGCACCATGCTGGATCTTCTTAGTGCACTGGGGCGTGTCATTGCACCAGTGCTGGGTCTTCTAAGTGCACTGGGGTGTGTCATTGCACCATGCTGGATCTTCTAATTGCACTGGGGCGTGTCATTGCACCAGTGCTGGGTCTTCTAAGTGCACTGGGGCGTGTCATTGCACCAGTGCTGGGTCTTCTAAGTTCACTGGGGCGTGTCATTGCACCAGTGCTGGGTCTTCTAAGTGCACTGGGGCGTGTCATTGCACCATGCTGGGTCTTCTAAGTGCACTGGGGGCCTGTCATTGCACCATGCTGGATCTT
Organism: Anomaloglossus baeobatrachus; assembly: GCF_048569485.1. Taxonomy (NCBI): domain Eukaryota; kingdom Metazoa; phylum Chordata; class Amphibia; order Anura; family Aromobatidae; genus Anomaloglossus; species Anomaloglossus baeobatrachus. The sequence goes on from NC_134361.1 coordinate 232,780,307, forward strand.
CTAAGTGCACTGGGGCATGTCATTGCACCATGCTGGGTCTTCTAAGTGCACTGGGGCGTGTCATTGCACCATGCTGGGTCTTCTAAGTACACTGGGGCGTGTCATTGCACCATGCTGGATCTTCTAAGTGCACTGGGGCATGTCATTGCACCATGCTGGGTCTTCTAAGTACACTGGGGCGTGTCATTGCACTATGCTGGGTCTTCTAAGTGCACTGGGTTGAGTCATTGCACCATGCTGGATCTTCTAAGTGCACTGGGGGCCTGTCATTGTACCAGTGTTGGGTCTTCTAAGTGCACTGGGGTGTGTCATTACACGAGTGCTGGGTCTTCTAAGTGCACTGGGGCGTGTCATTACACCATGCTGGGTCTTCTAAGTGCACTGGGGCATGTCATTGCACCATGCTGGGTCTTCTAAGTGCACTGGGGCGTGTCATTGCACCATGATGGATCTTCTAAGTGCACTGGGACGTGTCATTGCACCATGCTGGGTCTTCTAAGTGCACTGTGGCGTGTCATTGCACCATGCTGGGTCTTCTAAGTGCACTGGGGCGTGTCATTGCACCATGCTGGATCTTCTAAGTGCACTGGGGTGTGTCATTGCACCATGCTGGGTCTTCGAAGTGCACTGGGGTGTGTCATTGCACCATGCTGATTCTTCTAAGTGCACTGGGGTGTGTCATTGCACCATGGTGATTCTTCTAAGTGCACTGGGGTGTGTCATTGCACCATGCTGGGTCTTCTAAGTGCACTGGGGCGTGTCATTGCACCATGCTGGGTCTTCTAAGTGCACTGGGGTGTGTCATTGCACCATGCTGATTCTTCTAAGTGCACTGGGGCGTGTCATTGCACCATGCTGGGTCTTCTAAGTGCACTGGGGCGTGTCATTGCACCATGCTGGATCTTCTAAGTGCACTGGGGTTTGTCACTGCACCATGCTGGATCTTCTAAGTGCACTGGGGTGTGTCATTGCACCATGCTGGGTCTTCTAAGTGCACTGGGGTGTGTCATTGCAACATGCTGATTCTTCTAAGTGCACTGGGGTGTGTCATTGCACCATGCTGGGTCTTCTAAGTGCACTGGGGCGTGTCATTGCACCATGCTGATTCTTCTAAGTGCACTGGGGTGTGTCATTGCACCATGCTGATTCTTCTAAGTGCACTGGGGCGTGTCATTGCACCATGCTGGGTCTTCTAAGTGCACTGGGGTGTGTCACTGCACCATGCTGGATCTTCTAAGTGCACTGCGGTGTGTCATTGCACCATGCTGGGTCTTCTAAGTGCACTGGGGCATGTCATTGCACCATGCTGGTCTTCTAAGTGCACTGGGGTGTGTCATTGCACCATGCTGGGTCTTCTAAGTGCACTGGGGTGTGTCATTACACCATCCTGGGTCTTCTAAGTGACTGGCGCGTGTCATTGCACCATGCTGGGTCTTCTAAGTGCACTGGGGCGTGTCATTGCTCCATGCTGGATCTTCTAAGTGCACTGGGGTGTGTCATTGCACCATGCTGGATCTTCTAAGTGCACTGGGGCGTGTCATTGCACCCATGCTGGGTTTTCTAAGTGCACTGGGGCGTATCATTGCACCATGCTAGGTCTTCTAAGTGCAGTGGGGCGTGTCATTGCACCATGCTGGGTCTTCTAAGTGCACTGGGGGCCTGTCATTGCACCAGTGTTGGGTCTTCTAAGTGCACTGGGGTGTGTCATTACACGAGTGCTGGGTCTTCTAAGTGCACTGGGGTGTGTCATTGCACCATGCTGGGTCTTGCACTGGGGTGTGTCATTGCACCATGATCGGTCTTCTAAGTGCACTGGGGTGTGTCATTGCACCATGCTGGGTCTTGCACTGGGGTGTGTCATTGCACCATGATCGGTCTTCTAAGTGCACTGGGGTGTGTCATTGCACCATGCTGGGTCTTGCACTGGGGTGTGTCATTGCACCATGATCGGTCTTCTAAGTGCACTGGGGTGTGTCATTGCACCATGATCGGTCTTTTAAGTGCACTGGGGTGTGTCATTGCACCATGCCGGGTCTTCTAAGTGCACTGGGGTGTGTCATTGCACCATGCTGGGTCTTCTAAGTGCACTGGGGCGTGTCATTGCACCATGCTGGGTCTTCTAAGTGCACTGGGGTGTGTCATTGCACCAGTGCTGGATCTTCTAAGTGCACTGGGGCGTGTCATTACACCAGTACTGGGTCTTCTAAGTGCACTGGGGCGTGTCATTGCACCATGCTGGGTCTTCTAAGTGCACTGGGGGCGTATCATTACACCAGTGCTGGATCTTCTAAGTGCACTGGGGTGTGTCATTACACCAGTACTGGGTCTTCTAAGTGCACTGGGGTGTATCATTACACCAGTGCTGGGTCTTCTAAGTGCACTGGGGCGTGTCATTACACCAGTACTGGGTCTTCTAAGTGCACTGGGGTGTATCATTACACCAGTGCTGGGTCTTCTAAGTACACTGGGGTGTGTCATTACACCAGTGCTAGGTCTTCTAAGTGAACTGGGGCGTGTCATTGCACCATGCTGGGTCTTCTAAGTGCACTGGGGCGTATCATTACACCAGTACTGGGTCTTCTAAGTGAACTGGGGCGTGTCATTGCACCATGCTGGGTCTTCTAAGTGCACTGGGGCATGTCATTGCACCATGCTGGATCTTCTAAGTGCACTGGGGTGTGTCATTGCACCATGCTGGGTCTTCTAAGTGCACTGGGGCGTGTCATTGCACCAGTGCTTGATCTTCTAAGTGCACTGGGGTGTGTCATTGCACCATGCTAAGTCTTCTAAGTCTACTGGGGTGTGTCATTGCACCATGCTGGGTCTTCTAAGTGCACTGGGGCGTGTCATTGCATCATGCTGGGTCTTCTAAGTGCACTGGGGCATGTCATTGCACCATGCTGAGTCTTCGAAGTGCACTGGGGGCGTGTCTTTGCACCAGTGCTGGGTCTTCTAAGTGCACTGGGGCGTGTCATTGCACCATGCTGGGTCTTCTAAGTGCACTGGGGCGTGTCACTGCACCATGCTGGGTCTTCTATGTGCACTGGTGCGTGTCTTTACACCATGCTGGGTCTTCTAAGTGCACTGGGGAGTGTCATTGCACCATGCTGGGTCTTCTAAGTGCACTGGGGTGTGTCATTGCACCATGCTGGATCTTCTTAGTGCACTGGGGCGTGTCATTGCACCAGTGCTGGGTCTTTTAAGTGCACTGGGGTGTGTCATCGCACCATGCTGGATCTTCTAATTGCACTGGGGCGTGTCATTGCACCAGTGCTGGGTCTTCTAAGTGCACTGGGGCGTGTCATTGCACCAGTGCTGGGTCTTCTAAGTTCACTGGGGCGTGTCATTGCACCAGTGCTGGGTCTTCTAAGTGCACTGGGGTGTGTCATTGCACCATGCTGGATCTTCTAAGTGCACTGGGGCATGTCATTGCACCATGCTGGGTCTTCTAAGTGCACTGGGGCGTGTCATTGCACCATGCTGGATCTTCTAAGTGCACTGGGGCATGTCATTGCACCATGCTGGGTCTTCTAAGTACACTGGGGCGTGTCATTGCACTATGCTGGGTCTTCTAAGTACACTGGGGCGTGTCATTGCACAATGCTGGATCTTCTAAGTGCACTGGGGCATGTCATTGCACCATGCTGGGTCTTCTAAGTACACTGGGGCGTGTCATTGCACTATGCTGGGTCTTCTAAGTGCACTGGGTTGAGTCATTGCACCATGCTGGATCTTCTAAGTGCACTGGGGGCCTGTCATTGCACCAGTGTTGGGTCTTCTAAGTGCACTGGGGTATGTCATTACACGAGTGCTGGGTCTTCTAAGTGCACTGGGGCGTGTCATTACACCATGCTGGGTCTTCTAAGTGCACTGGGGCATGTCATTGCACCATGCTGGGTCTTCTAAGTGCACTGGGTTGAGTCATTGCACCATGCTGGATCTTCTAAGTGCACTGGGGGCCTGTCATTGCACCAGTGTTGGGTCTTCTAAGTGCACTGGGGTATGTCATTACACGAGTGCTGGGTCTTCTAAGTGCACTGGGGCGTGTCATTACACCATGATCGGTCTTCTAAGTGCACTGGGGTGTGTCATTGCACCATGATCGGTCTTTTAAGTGCACTGGGGTGTGTCATTGCACCATGCCGGGTCTTCTAAGTGCACTGGGGTGTGTCATTGCACCATGCTGGGTCTTCTAAGTGCACTGGGGCGTGTCATTGCACCATGCTGGGTCTTCTAAGTGCACTGGGGTGTGTCATTGCACCAGTGCTGGATCTTCTAAGTGCACTGGGGCGTGTCATTACACCAGTACTGGGTCTTCTAAGTGCACTGGGGCGTGTCATTGCACCATGCTGGGTCTTCTAAGTGCACTGGGGGCGTATCATTACACCAGTGCTGGATCTTCTAAGTGCACTGGGGTGTGTCATTACACCAGTACTGGGTCTTCTAAGTGCACTGGGGTGTATCATTACACCAGTGCTGGGTCTTCTAAGTGCACTGGGGCGTGTCATTACACCAGTACTGGGTCTTCTAAGTGCACTGGGGTGTATCATTACACCAGTGCTGGGTCTTCTAAGTACACTGGGGTGTGTCATTACACCAGTGCTAGGTCTTCTAAGTGAACTGGGGCGTGTCATTGCACCATGCTGGGTCTTCTAAGTGCACTGGGGCGTATCATTACACCAGTACTGGGTCTTCTAAGTGAACTGGGGCGTGTCATTGCACCATGCTGGGTCTTCTAAGTGCACTGGGGCATGTCATTGCACCATGCTGGATCTTCTAAGTGCACTGGGGTGTGTCATTGCACCATGCTGGGTCTTCTAAGTGCACTGGGGCATGTCATTGCACCAGTGCTTGATCTTCTAAGTGCACTGGGGTGTGTCATTGCACCATGCTAAGTCTTCTAAGTCTACTGGGGTGTGTCATTGCACCATGCTGGGTCTTCTAAGTGCACTGGGGCGTGTCATTGCATCATGCTGGGTCTTCTAAGTGCACTGGGGCATGTCATTGCACCATGCTGAGTCTTCGAAGTGCACTGGGGGCGTGTCTTTGCACCAGTGCTGGGTCTTCTAAGTGCACTGGGGCGTGTCATTGCACCATGCTGGGTCTTCTAAGTGCACTGGGGCGTGTCACTGCACCATGCTGGGTCTTCTATGTGCACTGGTGCGTGTCTTTACACCATGCTGGGTCTTCTAAGTGCACTGGGGAGTGTCATTGCACCATGCTGGGTCTTCTAAGTGCACTGGGGTGTGTCATTGCACCATGCTGGATCTTCTTAGTGCACTGGGGCGTGTCATTGCACCAGTGCTGGGTCTTTTAAGTGCACTGGGGTGTGTCATCGCACCATGCTGGATCTTCTAATTGCACTGGGGCGTGTCATTGCACCAGTGCTGGGTCTTCTAAGTGCACTGGGGCGTGTCATTGCACCAGTGCTGGGTCTTCTAAGTTCACTGGGGCGTGTCATTGCACCAGTGCTGGGTCTTCTAAGTGCACTGGGGTGTGTCATTGCACCATGCTGGATCTTCTAAGTGCACTGGGGCATGTCATTGCACCATGCTGGGTCTTCTAAGTGCACTGGGGCGTGTCATTGCACCATGCTGGATCTTCTAAGTGCACTGGGGCATGTCATTGCACCATGCTGGGTCTTCTAAGTACACTGGGGCGTGTCATTGCACTATGCTGGGTCTTCTAAGTACACTGGGGCGTGTCATTGCACAATGCTGGATCTTCTAAGTGCACTGGGGCATGTCATTGCACCATGCTGGGTCTTCTAAGTACACTGGGGCGTGTCATTGCACTATGCTGGGTCTTCTAAGTGCACTGGGTTGAGTCATTGCACCATGCTGGATCTTCTAAGTGCACTGGGGGCCTGTCATTGCACCAGTGTTGGGTCTTCTAAGTGCACTGGGGTATGTCATTACACGAGTGCTGGGTCTTCTAAGTGCACTGGGGCGTGTCATTACACCATGCTGGGTCTTCTAAGTGCACTGGGGCATGTCATTGCACCATGCTGGGTCTTCTAAGTGCACTGGGGCGTGTCATTGCACCATGCTGGATCTTCTAAGTGCACTGGGACGTGTCATTGCACCATGCTGGGTCTTCTAAGTGCACTGGGGCGTGTCATTGCACCATGCTGGGTCTTCTAAGTGCACTGGGGTGTGTCATTGCACCATGCTGATTCTTCTAAGTGCACTGGGGCGTGTCATTGCACCATGCTGGGTCTTCTAAGTGCACTGGGGCGTGTCATTGCACCATGCTGGATCTTCTAAGTGCACTGGGGTGTGTCACTGCACCATGCTGGATCTTCTAAGTGCACTGGGGTGTGTCATTGCACCATGCTGGGTCTTCTAAGTGCACTGGGGTGTGTCATTGCAACATGCTGATTCTTCTAAGTGCACTGGGGTGTGTCATTGCACCATGCTGGGTCTTCTAAGTGCACTGGGGCGTGTCATTGCACCATGCTGATTCTTCGAAGTGCACTGGGGTGTGTCATTGCACCATGCTGATTCTTCTAAGTGCACTGGGGTGTGTCATTGCACCATGCTGATTCTTCTAAGTGCACTGGGGTGTGTCATTGCACCATGCTGGGTCTTCTAAGTGCACTGGGGCGTGTCATTGCACCATGCTGGGTCTTCTAAGTGCACTGGGGTGTGTCACTGCACCATGCTGGATCTTCTAAGTGCACTGGGGTGTGTCATTGCACCATGCTGGGTCTTCTAAGTGCACTGGGGCATGTCATTGCACCATGCTGGGTCTTCTAAGTGCACTGGGGTGTGTCATTGCACCATGCTGGGTCTTCTAAGTGCACTGGGGCGTGTCATTACACCATCCTGGGTCTTCTAAGTGCACTGGCGCGTGTCATTGGACCATGCTGGGTCTTCTAAGTGCACTGGGGCATGTCATTGCTCCATGCTGGATCTTCTAAGTGCACTGGGGTGTGTCATTGCACCATGCTGGATCTTCTAAGTGCACTAGGGCATGTCATTGCGCCATGCTGGGTCTTCTAAGTGCACTGGGGCGTATCATTGCACCATGCTAGGTCTTCTAAGTGCACTGGGGCGTGTCATTTCACCATGCTGTGTCTTCTAACTTCACTGGGGCGTGTCATTGCACCATGCTGGGTCTTCTAAGTGCACTGGGGCATGTCATTGCACTATGCTGGTTCTTCTAAGTGCACTGGGGCGTGTCATTGCACCAGTGCTATATCTTCTAAGTGCACTGGGGCGTGTCATTGCACCATGCTGGGTCTTCTAAGTGCACTGGGGTGTGTCATTTCACCAGTGCTCGGTCTTCTAAGTGCACTGGGGTGTGTCATTACACGAGTGCTGGGTCTTCTAAGTGCACTGGGGCGTGTCATTGTACCAGTGCTCAGTCTTCTAAGTGCACTGAGGCATGTCATTACTCGAGTGCTGGGTCTTCTAAGTGCACTGGGGTGTGTCATTATACCATGCTGGATCTTCTAAGTGCACTGGGGCGTGTCATTACACGAGTGCTGGGTTTTCTAAGTGCACTGGGTCTTCTAAGTGCACTGGGGCGTGTCATTGTACCATGCTGGGTCTTCTAAGTGCACTGGGGTGTGTCATTCCACCATGCTGGGTCTTCTAAGTGCACTGGGGCGTGTCATTGCACCAGTGCTGGATCTTCTAAGTGCACTGGGGTGTGTCATTGCACCATGATGGATCTTCTAAGTGCACTGGGGTGTGTCATTGCACCGGTGCTGGGTCTTCTAAGTGCACTGGGGCGTATCATTACACCGGTGCTGGGTCTTCTAAGTGCACTGGGGTGTATCATTACACCATGCTGGATCTTCTAAGTGCACTGGGGTGTGTCATTGCACCATGCTGGGTCTTCTAAGTGCACTGGGGCGTGTCATTGCACCATGCTGGGTCTTCTAAGTGCACTGGGGTGTGTCACTGCACCATGCTGGATCTTCTAAGTGCACTGGGGTGTGTCATTGCACCATGCTGGGTCTTCTAAGTGCACTGGGGCATGTCATTGCACCATGCTGGGTCTTCTAAGTGCACTGGGGTGTGTCATTGCACCATGCTGGGTCTTCTAAGTGCACTGGGGCGTGTCATTACACCATCCTGGGTCTTCTAAGTGCACTGGCGCGTGTCATTGGACCATGCTGGGTCTTCTAAGTGCACTGGGGCATGTCATTGCTCCATGCTGGATCTTCTAAGTGCACTGGGGTGTGTCATTGCACCATGCTGGATCTTCTAAGTGCACTAGGGCGTGTCATTGCACCATGCTGGGTCTTCTAAGTGCACTGGGGCGTATCATTGCACCATGCTAGGTCTTCTAAGTGCAGTGGGGCGTGTCATTGCACCATGCTGGGTCTTCTAAGTGCACTGGGGCGTGTCATTTCACCATGCTGTGTCTTCTAAGTTCACTGGGGCGTGTCATTGCACCATGCTGGGTCTTCTAAGTGCACTGGGGCATGTCATTGCACTATACTGGTTCTTCTAAGTGCACTGGGGCGTGTCATTGCACCAGTGCTATATCTTCTAAGTGCACTGGGGCGTGTCATTGCACCATGCTGGGTCTTCTAAGTGCACTGGGGTGTGTCATTTCACCAGTGCTCGGTCTTCTAAGTGCACTGGGGTGTGTCATTACACGAGTGCTGGGTCTTCTAAGTGCACTGGGGCGTGTCATTGTACCAGTGCTCAGTCTTCTAAGTGCACTGAGGCATGTCATTACTCGAGTGCTGGGTCTTCTAAGTGCACTGGGGTGTGTCATTATACCATGCTGGATCTTCTAAGTGCACTGGGGCGTGTCATTACACGAGTGCTGGGTTTTCTAAGTGCACTGGGTCTTCTAAGTGCACTGGGGCGTGTCATTGTACCATGCTGGGTCTTCTAAGTGCACTGGGGTGTGTCATTCCACCATGCTGGGTCTTCTAAGTGCACTGGGGCGTGTCATTGCACCAGTGCTGGATCTTCTAAGTGCACTGGGGTGTGTCATTGCACCATGCTGGATCTTCTAAGTGCACTGGGGTGTGTCATTGCACCGGTGCTGGGTCTTCTAAGTGCACTGGGGCGTATCATTACACCGGTGCTGGGTCTTCTAAGTGCACTGGGGTGTATCATTACACCATGCTGGATCTTCTAAGTGCACTGGGGCGTGTCATTGCACCACTGCTGGATCTTCTAAGTGCACTGGGGTGTGTCATTGCACCATGTTGGATCTTCTAAGTGCACTGGGGCGTGTCATTACACCAGTGCTGGGTCTTACAAGTGCACTGGGGGCCTGTCATTGCACCAGTGCTGGGTCTTCTAAGTGCACTGGGGTGTGTCATTACACCATGTTGGGTCTTCTAAGTGCACTGGGGTGTGTCATTGCACCATGCTGGGTCTTCTAAGTGCACTGGGGTGTGTCATTGCACCATGATCGGTCTTCTAAGTGCACTGGAGTGTGTCATTGCACCGTGCTGGGTCTTCTAAGTGCACTGGGGGCGTGTCATTACACCAGTGCTGGGTCTTGTAAGTGCACTGGGGCGTGTCATTACACCAGTACTGGGTCTTCTAAGTGCACTGGGGTGTATCATTACACCAGTGCTGGGTCTTCTAAGTGCACTGGGGTGTGTCATTACACCAGTGCTGGGTCTTCTAAGTGCACAGGGGCGTGTCATTACACCAGTACTGGGTCTTCTAAGTGCACTGGGGCGTGTCATTACACCAGTACTGGGTCTTCTAAGTGCACTGGGGTGTGTCATTGCAACAGGGCTGGGTCTTCTAAGTGCACTGGGGTGTGTCATTGCAACAGGGCTTGGTCTTCTAAGTGCACTGGTGCGTGTCACTGCAACAGTGCTGGATCTTCTAAGTGCACTGGGGGCGTGTCATTGCAACAGTGCTGGGTCTTCTAAGTGCACTGGGGTGTGTCATTGAAGCAGTGCTGGGTCTTCTAAGTGCACTGGGGCGTGTCATTGCACCATGCTGGGTCTTCTAAGTCTACTGGGGTGTGTCATTGCACCATGCTGGGTCTTCTAAGTGCACTGGGGCGTGTCATTGCATCATGCTGGGTCTTCTAAGTGGACTGGGGCGTGTCATTGCACCATGCTGAGTCTTCTAAGTGCACTGGGGCGTATCATTATACCATGCTGGATCTTCTAAGTGCACTGGGGCGTGTCATTACACGAGTGCTGGGTTTTCTAAGTGCACTGGGTCTTCTAAGTGCACTGGGGCGTGTCATTGTACCATGCTGGGTCTTCTAAGTGCACTGGGGTGTGTCATTCCACCATGCTGGGTCTTCTAAGTGCACTGGGGCGTGTCATTGCACCAGTGCTGGATCTTCTAAGTGCACTGGGGTGTGTCATTGCACCATGCTGGATCTTCTAAGTGCACTGGGGTGTGTCATTGCACCGGTGCTGGGTCTTCTAAGTGCACTGGGGCGTATCATTACACCGGTGCTGGGTCTTCTAAGTGCACTGGGGTGTATCATTACACCATGCTGGATCTTCTAAGTGCACTGGGGTGTGTCATTGCACCATGCTGGGTCTTCTAAGTGCACTGGGGCGTGTCATTGCACCATGCTGGGTCTTCTAAGTGCACTGGGGTGTGTCACTGCACCATGCTGGATCTTCTAAGTGCACTGGGGTGTGTCATTGCACCATGCTGGGTCTTCTAAGTGCACTGGGGCATGTCATTGCACCATGCTGGGTCTTCTAAGTGCACTGGGGTGTGTCATTGCACCATGCTGGGTCTTCTAAGTGCACTGGGGCGTGTCATTACACCATCCTGGGTCTTCTAAGTGCACTGGCGCGTGTCATTGGACCATGCTGGGTCTTCTAAGTGCACTGGGGCATGTCATTGCTCCATGCTGGATCTTCTAAGTGCACTGGGGTGTGTCATTGCACCATGCTGGATCTTCTAAGTGCACTAGGGCGTGTCATTGCACCATGCTGGGTCTTCTAAGTGCACTGGGGCGTATCATTGCACCATGCTAGGTCTTCTAAGTGCAGTGGGGCGTGTCATTGCACCATGCTGGGTCTTCTAAGTGCACTGGGGCGTGTCATTTCACCATGCTGTGTCTTCTAAGTTCACTGGGGCGTGTCATTGCACCATGCTGGGTCTTCTAAGTGCACTGGGGCATGTCATTGCACTATACTGGTTCTTCTAAGTGCACTGGGGCGTGTCATTGCACCAGTGCTATATCTTCTAAGTGCACTGGGGCGTGTCATTGCACCATGCTGGGTCTTCTAAGTGCACTGGGGTGTGTCATTTCACCAGTGCTCGGTCTTCTAAGTGCACTGGGGTGTGTCATTACACGAGTGCTGGGTCTTCTAAGTGCACTGGGGCGTGTCATTGTACCAGTGCTCAGTCTTCTAAGTGCACTGAGGCATGTCATTACTCGAGTGCTGGGTCTTCTAAGTGCACTGGGGTGTGTCATTATACCATGCTGGATCTTCTAAGTGCACTGGGGCGTGTCATTACACGAGTGCTGGGTTTTCTAAGTGCACTGGGTCTTCTAAGTGCACTGGGGCGTGTCATTGTACCATGCTGGGTCTTCTAAGTGCACTGGGGTGTGTCATTCCACCATGCTGGGTCTTCTAAGTGCACTGGGGCGTGTCATTGCACCAGTGCTGGATCTTCTAAGTGCACTGGGGTGTGTCATTGCACCATGCTGGATCTTCTAAGTGCACTGGGGTGTGTCATTGCACCGGTGCTGGGTCTTCTAAGTGCACTGGGGCGTATCATTACACCGGTGCTGGGTCTTCTAAGTGCACTGGGGTGTATCATTACACCATGCTGGATCTTCTAAGTGCACTGGGGCGTGTCATTGCACCACTGCTGGATCTTCTAAGTGCACTGGGGTGTGTCATTGCACCATGTTGGATCTTCTAAGTGCACTGGGGCGTGTCATTACACCAGTGCTGGGTCTTACAAGTGCACTGGGGGCCTGTCATTGCACCAGTGCTGGGTCTTCTAAGTGCACTGGGGTGTGTCATTACACCATGTTGGGTCTTCTAAGTGCACTGGGGTGTGTCATTGCACCATGCTGGGTCTTCTAAGTGCACTGGGGTGTGTCATTGCACCATGATCGGTCTTCTAAGTGCACTGGAGTGTGTCATTGCACCGTGCTGGGTCTTCTAAGTGCACTGGGGGCGTGTCATTACACCAGTGCTGGGTCTTGTAAGTGCACTGGGGCGTGTCATTACACCAGTACTGGGTCTTCTAAGTGCACTGGGGTGTATCATTACACCAGTGCTGGGTCTTCTAAGTGCACTGGGGTGTGTCATTACACCAGTGCTGGGTCTTCTAAGTGCACAGGGGCGTGTCATTACACCAGTACTGGGTCTTCTAAGTGCACTGGGGCGTGTCATTACACCAGTACTGGGTCTTCTAAGTGCACTGGGGTGAGTCATTGCAACAGGGCTGGGTCTTCTAAGTGCACTGGGGTGTGTCATTGCAACAGGGCTTGGTCTTCTAAGTGCACTGGTGCGTGTCACTGCAACAGTGCTGGATCTTCTAAGTGCACTGGGGGCGTGTCATTGCAACAGTGCTGGGTCTTCTAAGTGCACTGGGGTGTGTCATTGAAGCAGTGCTGGGTCTTCTAAGTGCACTGGGGCGTGTCATTGCACCATGCTGGGTCTTCTAAGTCTACTGGGGTGTGTCATTGCACCATGCTGGGTCTTCTAAGTGCACTGGGGCGTGTCATTGCATCATGCTGGGTCTTCTAAGTGGACTGGGGCGTGTCATTGCACCATGCTGAGTCTTCTAAGTGCACTGGGGGCGTGTCTTTGCACCAGTGCTGGGTCTTCTAAGTGCACTGGGGCGTGTCATTGCACCATGCTGGGTCTTCTAAGTGCACTGGGGTGTGTCATTGCACCATGATGGGTCTTCTAAGTGCACTGGTGCGTGTCTTTACACCATGCTGGGTCTTCTAAGTGCACTGGGGCGTGTCATTGCACCATGCTGGGTCTTCTAAGTGCACTGGGGCGTGTCATTGCACTATGCTGGATCTTCTAAGTGCACTGGGGCGTGTCATTGCACCATGCTGGGTCTTCTAAGTGCACTGGGGCGTGTCATTGCACCATGCTGGGTCTTCTAAGTGCACTGGGGTGTGTCATTACACGAGTGCTGGGTCTTCTAAGTGCACTGGGGCGTGTCATTGCACCATGCTGGGTCTTCTAAGTGCACTGGGGCGTGTCATTGCACCATGCTGGGTCTTCTAAGTGCACTGGGGCGTGTCATTGCACCATGCTGGATCTTCTAAGTGCACTGGGGCGTGTCATTGCACCATGCTGGGTCTTCTAAGTGCACTGGGGCGTGTCATTGCACCATGCTGGGTCTTCTAAGTGCACTGGGGCGTGTCATTGCACCATGCTGGATCTTCTAAGTGCACTGGGGCGTGTCTTTGCACCATGCTGGGTCTTCTAAGTGCACTGGGGTGTGTCTTTGCACTATGCTGGATCTTCTAAGTGCACTGGGGTGTGTCATTGCACCAGTGCTGGGTCTTCTAAGTGCACTGGGGCGTGTCTTTGCACCATGCTGGGTCTTCTAAGTGCACTGGGGCGTGTCATTGCACCATGCTGGGTCTTCTAAGTGCACTGGGGGCCTGTCATTGCACCTTGCTGGATCTTCTAAGTGCACTGGGGCGTGTCATTGCACCATGCTGGGTCTTCTAAGTGCACTGGGGGCCTGTCATTGCACCTTGCTGGATCTTCTAAGTGCACTGGGGTGTGTCATTGCACCATGCTGGATCTTCTAAGTGCACTGGGGTGTGTCATTGCACCATGCTGGGTCTTCTAAGTGCACTGGGGCGTGTCATTGCACCATGCTGGATCTTCTAAGTGCACTGGGGTGTGTCTTTGCACCATGCTGGGTCTTCTAAGTGCACTGGGGCGTGTCATTGCACCATGCTGGGTCTTCTAAGTGCACTGGGGCGTGTCATTGCACCATGCTGGGTCTTCTAAGTGCACTGGGGGCCTGTCATTGCACCTTGCTGGATCTTCTAAGTGCACTGGGGCGTGTCATTGCACCATGCTGGGTCTTCTAAGTGCACTGGGGCGTGTCATTGCACCATGCTGGATCTTCTAAGTGCACTGGGGCGTGTCTTTGCACCATGCTGGGTCTTCTAAGTGCACTGGGGCGTGTCTTTGCACCATGCTGGGTCTTCTAAGTGCACTGGGGCGTGTCATTGCACCAGTGCTGGGTCTTCTAAGTGCACTGGGGCGTGTCATTGCACCAGTGCTGGGTCTTCTAAGTGCACTGGGGCGTGTCATTGCACCTTGCTGGATCTTCTAAGTGCACTGGGGCGTGTCATTGCACCATGCTGGGTCTTCTAAGTGCACTGGGGCGTGTCATTGCACCATGCTGGATCTTCTAAGTGCACTGGGGCGTGTCATTGCACCATGCTGGATCTTCTAAGTGCACTGGGGCGTGTCATTGCACCATGATGGATCTTCTAAGTGCACTGGGGTGTGTCATTGCACCATGCTGGGTCTTCTAAGTGCACTGGGGCGTGTCTTTGCACCTTGCTGGATCTTCTAAGTGCACTGGGGCGTATCATTGCACCTTGCTGGGTCTTCTAAGTGCACTGACACGCCCCCATGCACTGAGGCTGATTTTCATGGGAATTTTGTGCTTGCTTTCCTATAGTTTGCACATTCGATGCTATCTTTCTGTTTTTAAACGGGTATTCCGATCTCTTAAAGAGACCGATCTTAAAAATGAGGGGGGCACAGCGACACTGTTGTGACCCCAACTCTGTTTTTCTTTGCGCAGCTAGGCATCAGGGACTAAAAGCTGGTCCCGTTCACTTGAATGGGACTGCACTGTAGTTCCTTGCACCACCACAGGGGGTGCTGTGCAGGAGAACTGAACCAGCAATATACCAGCACTGCACCCTCTTCATTCGGTCAGACCCCTACCAATCATATAGTAAGGGTATTTCCTGCAGTCCTATGTAAAACTACATATAATAACATGTTCCTAGTTGTTTTGCATAGGACTGCATAAATCTATCTATAAATCTCCTTTTGGTTAATAAAGACCAGATTTGTCCGCCACATTCATAATGGTCGGAAAAGAAGAAAGTTGTGTCTGGCGAGAGCGGAGATGGGGAACACACGAATGTTCTGTGCGGCCTCAGCTTTTCCTGCGTTCACTGTGTCCTTGCAAGTCTCCGCCGCACACAAGCACAGACGGCTCCCAGTAATCACCGCTGCTACAAACAGCCTGTGGCAGCCAGAAGACAAGAAAGCCTTTCAGCCGCCCAGCACGGCAATAACCCGAACCGTCATGTTCCGTGGAGCGTCCTCCGCACATGACTCCTATTTCAAGATCATTCAGTCCCCGGTGTAAGCTCCTATCCATTTCAGTGGGCACGCGCCTTCACCGGCCTAATGCAATGGCTACGGTTATCACGAGTCGTGTATAAAGGTTTGGAGGGTCGAGAAGCTGCGCCATTTCTTATTAGCCCAATTAGGTTAAGTGCTGTCAGAGCTGTGTTTGCCATGAAGTTCAAAATGGCAGAGCTGGATTTGTCACAGAGTCCATGGCAGCACTAACTAGCTAAACACCAACCTGAAATTACTCATCAGCCCCATTGGCCTAGACTAATGGAAATTTCAGAGCTATGTTTGCAATGAGGTTCAAAGAGGCAGAGCTGGATTTGTCACAGAGTCCATGGCAGCACCGACTAGCTAAACATCAACCTAAAATTACTCATCAGCGCCATTGGCCTAGTCTAATGGAAAAAGGGATAAGTGGCTGTCAGACCTGTGTTTGCCATGAGGTTCAAAGGGGCAGAGCTGGGTTTGTCACAGAGTCCATGGCAGCACTAACTAGCTAAATATAAACCTGAAATTACTCATCAGCCCCATTGGCCTAGAGCCCTAGACTAAAGGCTACTTTACACACTGCGATATCGGTCCCGATATCGCTAGTGTGCGTACCCGCCCCCATCTGTTGCGCGACACGGGCATATCGCTGCCCGTGCCGCACAACATCGCCCAGAGCCGTCACACATACTTACCTGTCCGGCGACGTCGCTGTGACCGGCGAACCGCCTCCTTTCTAAGGGGGCGGTCCGTGCGGCGTCACAGCGACGTCACTTAAACGTCACTGAACCGCCGCCCAATCGCAGCGGAGGGGCGGAGATGAGCGGGACGTAACATCCCGCCCACCTCCTTCCTTCCGCATAGCGGCCGGGAGGCAGGTAGGGAGAGCTTCCTCGCTCCTGCGGCGCCACACGCAGCGATGTGTGATGCCGCAGGAACGACGAACAAACTCGTTACTGCTGAAGTAACGATAATTGGGAATGGACCCCCGTGTCGCCGATTAGCGATTTTTCACTGTTTTGCAACGATGCGAAATCGCTAATCGATGTCACACGCAACGGCATCGCTAATGCGGCCGGATGTGCGTCACGAATTCCGTGACCCCAACGACTCCGCATTAGCGATGTCGTAGCGTGTAAAGCCCGCTTAATGGAAAAAGGGATAAGTGGCTGTCAGAGCTATGTTTGCCATGAGGTTCAAAGTGGCAGAGCTGGGTTTGTCTAGCTAAAGATCAACCTGAAATTACTCATCAGCCCCATTGGCCTAGTCTAATGGAAAAAGGGTTAAGTGGCTTTCGGAGCTGAGTTTGCCATGAGGTTCAGAGAGATGTCAGAACAGAAGGACACTGCTGTAGTAGAGTTAGCACTGTAGACTAGGCTCCCAAATGCTGCCTTCTAGAGGTCGAGTTAGGTCAGTGGTAGAGCGGTTTAGAAGAGATGTTAGATAAGATAGGGTTAAGGTAGTGAAAGGTCGGAGTGACAGGTGGCAGGGCGGATGGCTAGACGGGGGGGACTCCAGAGCAAGAGGACCAGGTAACCTCTGGAGGTCTGGAGCCTACGGCTCACCCCGGCAGGCTTAGAGAGTCATCTGGCTAGAGAAGCCTCCGGGGCCCAGAAAGTGTGATAATAAAGGCAACAGATTCCAGTGAAATAACGCGTTGCGTTAAGTGTTCTTTAGCCAAGAGAGAGCCCTCATCATCACCGCACACACCCCGACACTACAGCCCTCATCATCACTGCACACACCCCGACACTACAGCCCTCATCATCACCGCACACACCCCGACACTACAGCCCTCATCATCACCGCACACACCCCGACACTACAGCCCTCATCATCACCGCACACACCCCGACACTACAGCCCTCATCATCACCGCACACACCCCGACACTACAGCCCTCATCATCACCGCACACACCCCGGCACTACAGCCCTCATCATCACCGCACACACCCCGACACTACAGCCCTCATCATCACCGCACACACCCCGACACTACAGCCCTCATCATCACCGCACACACCCCGACACTACAGCCCTCATCATCACCGCACACACCCCGACACTACAGCCCTCATCATCACCGCACACACCCTGACACTAGAGCCCTCATCATCACCGAACACACCCCGACACTACAGCCCTCATCATCACCGCACACACCCCGACACTACAGCCCTCATCATCACCGCACACACCCCGACACTACAGCCCTCATCATCACCACACACACCCCGACACTACAGCCCTCATCATCACTGCACACACCCCGACACTACAGACCTCATCATCACCGCACACACCCCGACACTACAGCCCTCATCATCACCGCACACATCCCGACACTACAGCCCTCATCATCACCGCACACACCCCGACACTACAGCCCTCATCATCACCGCACACACCCCGACACTACAGCCCTCATCATCACTGCACACACCCCGACACTACAGACCTCATCATCACCGCACACACCCCGACACTACAGCCCTCATCATCACCGCACACACCCCGACACTACAGCCCTCATCATCACCGCACACACCCCGACACTACAGCCCTCATCATCACCGCACACACCCCGACACTACAGCCCTCATCATCACCGCACACACCCCGACACTACAGCCCTCATCATCACCGCACACACCCCGACACTACAGCCCTCATCATCACCGCACACACCCCGACACTACAGCCCTCATCATCACCGCACACACCCCGACACTACAGCCCTCATCATCACCGCACACACCCCGGCACTACAGCCCTCATCATCACCGCACACACCCCGACACTACAGCCCTCATCATCACCGCACACACCCTGACACTACAGCCCTCATCATCACCGCACACATCCCGGCACTACAGCCCTCATCATCACCGCACACACCCCGACACTACAGCCCTCATCATCACCGCACACACCCCGACACTACAGCCCTCATCATCACCGCACACACCCTGACACTACAGCCCTCATCATCACCGCACACATCCCGACACTACAGCCCTCATCATCACCGCACACACCCCGACACTACAGCCCTCATCATCACCGCACACACCCCGACACTACAGCCCTCATCATCACCGCACACACCCCGACACTACAGCCCTCATCATCACCGCACACACCCCGACACTACAGCCCTCATCATCACCGCACACACCCTGACACTACAGCCCTCATCATCACCGAACACACCCCGACACTACAGCCCTCATCATCACCGCACACACCCCGACACTACAGCCCTCATTATCACCGCACACATCCCGACACTACAGCCCTCATCATCACCGCACACACCCCGACACTACAGCCCTCATCATCACCGCACACACCCCGACACTACAGCCCTCATCATCACTGCACACACCCCGACACTACAGACCTCATCATCACCGCACACACCCCGACACTACAGCCCTCATCATCACCGCACACACCCCGACACTACAGCCCTCATCATCACCGCACACACCCCGACACTACAGCCCTCATCATCACCGCACACACCCCGACACTACAGCCCTCATCATCACCGCACACACCCCGACACTACAGCCCTCATCATCACCGCACACACCCCGACACTACAGCCCTCATCATCACCGCACACACCCCGACACTACAGCCCTCATCATCACCGCACACACCCCGACACTACAGCCCTCATCATCACCGCACACATCCCGGCACTACAGCCCTCATCATCACCGCACACACCCCGACACTACAGCCCTCATCATCACCGCACACACCCTGACACTACAGCCCTCTTCATCACCGCACACATCCCGGCACTACAGCCCTCATCATCACCGCACACACCCCGACACTACAGCCCTCATCATCACCGCACACACCCCGACACTACAGCCCTCATCATCACCGCACACACCCCGACACTACAGCCCTCATCATCACCGCACACATCCCGACACTACAGCCCTCATCATCACCGCACACACCCCGACACTACAGCCCTCATCATCACCGCACACACCCCGACACTACAGCCCTCATCATCACCGCACACACCCCGACACTACAGCCCTCATCATCACCGCACACACCCCGACACTACAGCCCTCATCATCACCGCACACACCCTGACACTACAGCCCTCATCATCACCGCACACACCCCGACACTACAGCCCTCATCATCACCGCACACACCCCGACACTACAGCCCTCATCATCACCGCACACACCCCGACACTACAGCCCTCATCATCACCGCACACACCCCGACACTACAGCCCTCATCATCACCGCACACATCCCGACACTACAGCCCTCATCATCACCGCACACATCCCGACACTACAGCCCTCATCATCACCGCACACACCCCGACACTACAGCCCTCATCATCACCGCACACACCCCGACACTACAGCCCTCATCATCACCGCACACACCCCGACACTACAGCCCTCATCATCACCGCACACACCCCGACACTACAGACCTCATCATCACCGCACACACCCCGACACTACAGCCCTCATCATCACCGCACACACCCCGACACTACAGCCCTCATCATCACCGCACACACCCCGACACTACAGCCCTCATCATCACCGCACACACCCCGACACTACAGACCTCATCATCACCGCACACACCCCGACACTACAGACCTCATCATCACCGCACACACTCCGACACTACAGCCCTCATCATCACCGCACACACCCCGACACTACAGCCCTCATCATCACCGCACACACTCCGACACTACAGCCCTCATCATCACCGCACACACCCCGACACTACAGCCCTCATCATCACCGCACACACCCCGACACTACAGCCCTCATCATCACCGCACACACCCCGACACTACAGCCCTCATCATCACCGCACACACCCCGACACTACAGCCCTCATCATCACCGCACACACCCCGGCACTACAGCCCTCATCATCACCGCACACACCCCGACACTACAGCCCTCATCATCACCGCACTCACCCCGACACTACAGCCCTCATCATCACCGCACACACCCCGACACTACAGCCCTCATCATCACCGCACACACCCCGACACTACAGCCCTCATCATCACCGCACTCACCCCGACACTACAGCCCTCATCATCACCGCACACACCCCGACACTACAGCCCTCATCATCACCGCACACATCCCGACACTACAGCCCTCATCATCACCGCACACACCCCGACACTACAGCCCTCATCATCACCGCACACACCCCGACACTACAGCCCTCATCATCACCGCACACACCCCGACACTACAGCCCTCATCATCACCGCACACACCCCGACACTACAGCCCTCATCATCACCGCACTCACCCCGACACTACAGCCCTCATCATCACCGCACACACCCCGACACTACAGACCTCATCATCACCGCACACACCCCGACACTACAGCCCTCATCATCACCGCACACACCCCGACACTACAGCCCTCATCATCACCGCACACACCCTGACACTACAGCCCTCATCATCACCGCACACACCCCGACACTACAGCCCTCATCATCACCGCACACACCCCGACACTACAGCCCTCATCATCACCGCACACACCCCGACACTACAGCCCTCATCATCACCGCACACACCCCGACACTACAGCCCTCATCATCACCGCACACACCCTGACACTACACCCCTCATCATCACCGCACACACCCCGACACTACAGCCCTCATCATCACCGCACACACCCCGACACTACAGCCCTCATCATCACCGCACACACCCCGACACTACAGACCTCATCATCACCGTACACACCCCGACACTACAGACCTCATCATCACCGCACACACCCCGACACTACAGCCCTCATCATCACCGCACACACCCCGACACTACAGCCCTCATCATCACCGCACACACCCCGACACTACAGCCCTCATCATCACCGCACACACCCCGACACTACAGCCCTCATCATCACCGCACACACCCCGACACTACAGCCCTCATCATCACCGCACACACCCCGACACTACAGCCCTCATCATCACCGCACACACCCCGACACTACAGACCTCATCATCACCGTACACACCCCGACACTACAGACCTCATCATCACCGCACACACCCCGACACTACAGCCCTCATCATCACCGCACACACCCCGACACTACAGACCTCATCATCACCGCAGACACCCCGACACTACAGCCCTCATCATCACCGCACACACCCTGACACTACAGCCCTCATCATCACCGCACACACCTTGACACTACAGCCCTCATCATCACCGCAGACACCCCGACACTACAGCCCTCATCATCACCGCACACACCCTGACACTACAGCCCTCATCATCACCGCACACACCCCGACACTACAGCCCTCATCATCACCGCACACACCCCGACACTACAGCCCTCATCATCACCGCACACATCCCAACACTACAGCCCTCATCATCACCGCACACACCCCGACACTACAGCCCTCATCATCACCGCACACACCCCGACACTACAGCCCTCATCATCACCGCACACATCCCGACACTACAGCCCTCATCATCACCGCACACACCCCGACACTACAGCCCTCATCATCACCGCACACACCCCGGCACTACAGCCCTCATCATCACCGCACACACCCCGACACTACAGCCCTCATCATCACCGCACACACCCCGGCACTACAGCCCTCATCATCACCGAACACACCCCGACACTACAGCCCTCATCATCACCGCACACACCCTGACACTACAGCCCTCATCATCACCGCACACACCCCGGCACTACAGCCCTCATCATCACCGCACACACCCCGACACTACAGCCCTCATCATCACCGCACACACCCTGACACTACAGCCCTCATCATCACCGCACACACCCCGACACTACAGCCCTCATCATCACCGCACACACTCCGACACTACAGCCCTCATCATCACCGCACACACCCCGACACTACAGCCCTCATCATCACCGCACACACCCCGACACTACAGCCCTCATCATCACCGCACACACTCCGACACTACAGCCCTCATCATCACCGCACACACCCTGACACTACAGCCCTCATCATCACCGCACACACCCCGACACTACAGCCCTCATCATCTCCGCACACACCCCGACACTACAGCCCTCATCATCACCGCACACACTCCGACACTACAGCCCTCATCATCACCGCACACACCCCGACACTACAGCCCTCATCATCACCGCACACACCCCGACACTACAGCCCTCATCATCACCGCACACATCCCGACACTACAGCCCTCATCATCACCGCACACACCCCGACACTACAGCCCTCATCATCACCGAACACACCCTGACACTACAGCCCTCATCATCACCGCACACACCCTGACACTACAGCCCTCATCATCACCGCACACACCCTGACACTACAGCCCTCATCATCACCGCACTCACCCCGATACTACAGCCCTCATCATCACCGCACACACCCCGACACTACAGCCCTCATCATCACCGCACACACCCCGACACTACAGCCCTCATCATCACCGCACACACCCCGACACTACAGCCCTCATCATCACCGCACACATCCCGACACTACAGCCCTCATCATCACCGCACACACCCCGACACTACAGCCCTCATCATCACCGAACACACCCTGACACTACAGCCCTCATCATCACCGCACACACCCCGACACTACAGCCCTCATCATCACCGCACACACCCCGACACTACAGCCCTCATCATCACCGCACACACCCTGACACTACAGCCCTCATCATCACCGCACTCACCCCGACACTACAGCCCTCATCATCACCGCACACACCCCGACACTACAGCCCTCATCATCACCGCACACACCCCGACACTACAGCCCTCATCATCACCGCACACACCCCGGCACTACAGCCCTCATCATCACCGCACACACCCCGACACTACAGCCCTCATCATCACCGCACACACCCTGACACTACAGCCCTCATCATCACCGCACACACCCCGACACTACAGCCCTCATCATCACTGCAGACACCCCGACACTACAGCCCTCATCATCACCGCACACACCCCGACACTACAGCCCTCATCATCACCGCACACACCCCGACACTACAGCCCTCATCATCACCGCACACAGCCCGACACTACAGCCCTCATCATCACCGCACACACCCCGACACTACAGCCCTCATCATCACCGCACACACCCCGGCACTACAGCCCTCATCATCACCGCACACACCCCGACACTACAGCCCTCATCATCACCGCACTCACCCCGACACTACAGCCCTCATCATCACCGCACACACCCTGACACTACAGCCCTCATCATCACCGCACACACCCCGACACTACAGCCCTCATCATCACCGCACACACCCTGACACTACAGCCCTCATCATCACCGCACACACTCCGACACTACAGCCCTCATCATCACCGCACACACCCCGACACTACAGCCCTCATCATCACCGCACACACCCTGACACTACAGCCCTCATCATCACCGCACACACCCCGACACTACAGCCCTCATCATCACTGCAGACACCCCGACACTACAGCCCTCATCATCACCGCACACACCCCGACACTACAGCCCTCATCATCACCGCACACACCCCGACACTACAGCCCTCATCATCACCGCACACACCCCGACACTACAGCCCTCATCATCACCGCACACACCCCGACACTACAGCCCTCATCATCACCGCACACACCCCGACACTACAGCCCTCATCATCACCGCACACACCCCGGCACTACAGCCCTCATCATCACCGCACACACCCCGACACTATAGCCCTCATCATCACCGCACACACCCTGACACTACAGCCCTCATCATCACCGCACACACCCCGACACTACAGCCCTCATCATCACTGCAGACACCCCGACACTACAGCCCTCATCATCACCGCACACACCCCGACACTACAGCCCTCATCATCACCGCACACACCCCGACACTACAGCCCTCATCATCACCGCACACACCCTGACACTACAGCCCTCATCATCACCGCACACACCCCGACACTACAGCCCTCATCATCACCGCATTCACCCCGACACTACAGCCCTCATCATCACCGCACACACCCCGACACTACAGCCCTCATCATCACCGCACACACCCCGACACTACAGCCCTCATCATCACCGCACACACCCCGGCACTACAGCCCTCATCATCACCGCACACACCCCGACACTATAGCCCTCATCATCACCGCACACACCCTGACACTACAGCCCTCATCATCACCGCACACACCCCGACACTACAGCCCTCATCATCACTGCAGACACCCCGACACTACAGCCCTCATCATCACCGCACACACCCCGACACTACAGCCCTCATCATCACCGCACACACCCCGACACTACAGCCCTCATCATCACCGCACACACCCTGACACTACAGCCCTCATCATCACCGCACACACCCCGACACTACAGCCCTCATCATCACCGCACACACTCCGACACTACAGCCCTCATCATTACCGCACACACCCCGACACTACAGCCCTCATCATCACCGCACACACCTCGACACTACAGCCCTCATCATCACCGCACACACCCCGACACTACAGCCCTCATCATCACCGCACACACCCCGACACTACAGCCCTCATCATCACCGCACACACCCCGACACTACAGCCCTCATCATCACCGCACACACCCCGACACTACAGCCCTCATCATCACCGCACACACCCCGACACTACAGCCCTCATCATCACCGCACACACCCCGACACTACAGCCCTCATCATCACCGCACACACCCCGGCACTACAGCCCTCATCATCACCGCACACACCCCGACACTATAGCCCTCATCATCACCGCACACACCCTGACACTACAGCCCTCATCATCACCGCACACACCCCGACACTACAGCCCTCATCATCACTGCAGACACCCCGACACTACAGCCCTCATCATCACCGCACACACCCCGACACTACAGCCCTCATCATCACCGCACACACCCCGACACTACAGCCCTCATCATCACCGCACACACCCTGACACTACAGCCCTCATCATCACCGCACACACCCCGACACTACAGCCCTCATCATCACCGCATTCACCCCGACACTACAGCCCTCATCATCACCGCACACACCCCGACACTACAGCCCTCATCATCACCGCACACACCCCGACACTACAGCCCTCATCATCACCGCACACACCCCGGCACTACAGCCCTCATCATCACCGCACACACCCCGACACTATAGCCCTCATCATCACCGCACACACCCTGACACTACAGCCCTCATCATCACCGCACACACCCCGACACTACAGCCCTCATCATCACTGCAGACACCCCGACACTACAGCCCTCATCATCACCGCACACACCCCGACACTACAGCCCTCATCATCACCGCACACACCCCGACACTACAGCCCTCATCATCACCGCACACACCCTGACACTACAGCCCTCATCATCACCGCACACACCCCGACACTACAGCCCTCATCATCACCGCACACACTCCGACACTACAGCCCTCATCATTACCGCACACACCCCGACACTACAGCCCTCATCATCACCGCACACACCCCGACACTACAGCCCTCATCATCACCGCACACACCCTGACACTACAGCCCTCATCATCACCGCACACACACAGGCATTACCTCAGTGACGTTCCCGCTGACAGCGCGATTCACTTCAATTGCTGCGTGGAGCTCACAGTAGTGATGGTGTTCTACTGCCGCTCCTGTCAGCTTCATGTAGCAGAGCTCGATGCGTCGCGGGACATTGTGTGGATTACACCGGAACTGGAGGGGTATTTGGGAATTTTAATAAAGTGGTGAATGAAGGTGTTTTTTTTTTTCTTTTATTCCAAATAAAGGATTTTTTTCGGGTGTATGTGTTTATTTACTTTCACTTACAAGTTAATCATTGGAGGTGTCTCATAGACGCCTGCCATGATTAACCTAGGACTTATGCGGGCGTCACACGAGACGATCTATCGTGCGATATGTCGTTGGGGTCACGGTTTTCGTGACGTACATCCGACATCGCTTGCGACGTCGTCCCGTGTGACACCTATGAGCGTATGTAAACGATCGCAAATCGGTTACGAATCGCGAATCGTGTACAGGTCGCTCATTTTTAAAAAATCGTTTATTCTACTTTGCGCCGGTTGTTCATCGTACCCTGGGCAGCACACATCGCTCCGTGTGACACCCCGGGAACGATGAACACAGCTTACCTGCGTCCTGCGGCTCCCGGCTGCAATGAGGAAGGAAAGAGGTGGGCGGGATGATTACGTCCCGCTCATCTCCGCCCCTCCGCTTCTATTGGGCGGCCACTGTGTGACGTCGAACGTCCCTCCCCCTTCAGGAAGTGGATGTTCGCCGCACACAGCGAAGTCGCTCAGCAGGTAAGTACGTGTGACGGCGGTTTAACGACTTTGTGCACCACGGGCAACTAATTGCCCGTGACGCACAAACGACGGGGGCGGGTACGATCGCTCGTGCAATCGCACGATAGATTGTACCGTGTGACGCCAGCATTAGTGGCAGCTATGAGCTGCTGCCATTAACTCCTTATTACCTCGATTGCCACCGCACCAGGGAAATTCGGGATGAGCCGGGTAGAGTCCCGGGACCGTCGCATCTAATGGATGCGGCAATTGCGGGCGGCTCCTGGCTGATATTTTTAGGCTATGGGGCTCTCCATAACGTGGGGCTCCCCATCCTGAGAATACCAGCCTTCAGCCGTGTGGCTTTAGCTTGGTTGGTATCAAAATTGGGGGGACCGCAGTCCGTTTTTTAAAATCATTTATTTATTGTATTGTACGATATAGACCCGCCCACCGGCGGCTGTGATTGGTTGCAGTGAGACAGCTGTCACTCAGCGTGGGGCGTGTCTCACTGCAACCAATCATAGGCGCCGGTGGGCGGGGGAAGCAGTGAATACTAGATGGAATAATGAGCGGTCGGCTTTTTCAAAAGAGGAAAAGCTGCCGGAGCTTTGTGACAGCCGTGCAGCGCCGCGCCCGCGATCGGTGAGTATTGAGAGAGGGGGAGAGAGACCAGGAGTGATTTTAAACAATTTCGATTGTTCTGCTGGACATGCTGAGCATGCCCAGTAGAACGTGACGAAATCCGTCAGTGGATAAAGCCGCTTAGTGCATAGCGGCGGAATCCGCCACCATAGACAATCATTAGACACCGTGGTGGATTCCAACGGAATCCGTCAAGGTGCGCTATTTTAGCGACCTAAAAAACGCTACAGGCAGCGTTCCTTCCGCCCGACGTAGCGTCAAAATAACGACGCTACGTCGTGCAGCGGATGCAACGCAGACCATCCGTTGCTATCCGTAGCTAATAGAAGTCTATGAGGAATAAAATGGTTTCCTGCAACAGTTACCGTAATTCCTCAAGGCTGCGGATAGCAACGGACGCCGTCCAACGCAAGTGTGAAAGTAGCCTTAACGGCGGGAAGAATACAAGTAAACAAGACTGGTTTAGCTAAGTGATCTCTGGTGTTGCGTGTCTCACTCTCCGACGGTATGACGGTATGGACGATTGGCAGCAGGGGTGATGGACACTCACCCGAAGTCACGTCCACACACGGAGTCTCCTCGGTGAAGGAGAGTGGTGCCCGCGTGGCCCGAGGCCAGCTACTTCTTTCATTTTGAGGATGGTTAAAGCCATGAATGGCCTCTTTGGCTGATGGTCTTCCAAACCTTCATTACTCCTAATGAATGACCAAGGATTGTGGATGGTAAAGGTTTGTTCCTCCATATTTTTGAAAACTACATGACTAATTAGGAAAGCTCAGGCAAAGGGAAAGACCAAAGCCATTTCTAAAATACAGGAATGAAAGTCTTGAAAGTCAAATATTTGAGGAAGACCAACTGGTCATCTCATAGACCTGCTTCGAGAAGAACTTACAATGGGACATAGTAGCAAAGTTTTGACCCTTACCCATAATAGTCCAGCAGACCATTATCCAAATCCATCCGATTACCAGTGACCTTCAGTTTTGAACAACTTTGCCAACTGTCATGGCGGTGGCGGCCTCTGTTCAGATTCTGACACTCCGCCCAATGGTTTTCTTGTGTCTGGGATCAACATAGACAGACTCGGGCATCAACCTGCTGTGTGCTGATTCATAGGCAGGCTAGCAAGAGTTAATCTCTGCTGGTCTGCTTGCTCCTTTGATCACATGTTGTGGGGAGGCCTATCACATCTGCTCCCCTCCTATTTATGCTGGTTGAATCATTACACCCATGCCAGCTATAGTTTGTCTATGTTGGTCTGTGAGGTGTGGTGGCCCAGACTGTCTGGTGAACGTTGTGCCTATTGCTTGGAGCCGTTGTGGAGTTTACCCCTGTTGCTTTGTAGCTTCCTTCCTGCTCTTGTTTTTCCTTCTGAAAATCTTATTGTCTTTACTTTTTTTGTGTGTTTGCTGTGTAACAGAGTTTTGGTTTTCCCTTTTCTGTCTTTATCTGTGGGTTACTTCACACCCCTGTTCTGTCCCACCCTTGGGGGAGAGGGAATCAGATCAGGACTGGTCAGGAGCAGGGCCAGGAAGGAGACTCAGGCCTCTTCACCATCAGGAGTATCCCTAAGATTAGGGATAGAATAGGCTCCCCTAGCTTGAGGGACAGATTAGGAGCCCCAGTTCCATGCTATCCCATAGTCTTACGCGCCCATTTTTTCCTCCTGTACAATCATTGATAACGCCTTTATATACAGTAGATAACAGGATCCACCATTCGCAATAGGTGATGTCACACCTCACCTCCTCCCCCTCCTGTACAATGATTGATAACTCCTTTATATACAATAGATATCAGAATCTACCAATCACAATAGGTAATGTCACAGCTCACCTCCTCCCCTTCTTGTACAATGACTAAAAACATCTCAATATACAGTAGTTAACAGGATCCACCATTCACAATAGCTGATATCAGTTATTTTACAGGAGGAGGAGGTGAACTGTGATATCACCTATTGTGAATGGTGGATCCTATGTTATCCACTGTATGTAGATGTGTTATCAGTCATTATGCAGGAGGGGGAGGAGGTGAGCTGTGATAACACCTTTTTATACAGTAGATAACAAAAGATCCACCATTCATAACAGGTGATGTCACAGCTCACCTCCTCCCCTCCTGTCATTGTACAGGAGGGGGGGGAGGTGAGCTGTGACATCACCTGTTATGAATGGTGGATCTTTTGTTATATGATACTGATAACACCTCTATCTACACCAGATATCAACTA
Source organism: Anomaloglossus baeobatrachus (assembly GCF_048569485.1). NCBI lineage: Eukaryota > Metazoa > Chordata > Amphibia > Anura > Aromobatidae > Anomaloglossus > Anomaloglossus baeobatrachus. The sequence continues at coordinate 232,809,915 of NC_134361.1, forward strand.
TTGGGAATTGTGGGTCCTGTGTTATCTACTATATATAGAGGTATTAGTCATTGTACAGGAGGGGGAGGAGGTGAGCTGTGATAACACCTTTATATACGGTAGCTAACACATGATCTACTATTCACAACAGGTGATATCACAGCTCAAAACCTCGCCCTCCTTTAGCTACAGGAGGAGAAGGTGAGCTATGACATCCTCTATTGTGAATGGTAGATCCCATGTTATCTACTGTATATAGAGTTGTTATCTGTCACTGTACAGGAGGGAGAGGAGGTCAGCTGTGACATCACTCATTGTAAATGGTGGATCCTGTGTTATCTACTGTATATAGAGGTGATATCAATCATTGCACAGAAGGAGGAGGAGGTGAGCTGTGACATCATCTATTGTGAATGGTGGATTCTGTGTTAGCTCACCTCTTTCCCCCTCCCTGCACAATCCCCTCTGCGCAGGTCACAGAGGATGCCCACAATACCCTCCTAATGAATACCTCCAGTCTACTGGGCAATGTGGCTGCAGATCTCTGAATCCTACGCCTTACAGAAATTCTGCAAGCTACGAACCACCTCTAATGCTAACTAAGACAAGTCAGGAGTGGGATTTCGCTGGTTGCATTAATTACTTGTTAATTCACTTAAAATACACGATTGCTATATATTAAGTCATGTATAATAAGGCGGTAATTGCTGTGGGCTCAGCGGGGCGTGCTGCATTCATCAGTAGCCGGTCCGATGTCGCAGCCTCAACCGCCATATGATTCTTGATTTTTAAATAAATGGTCGATGACAATTATGGCTGTGAGTGTTATAGGGGCACTGGTCGGTATCGCTTTGTTAGGTTTTATTTAAAAAAATCTGATTAATAACGATTTCAGAATGAAATATCCAGCTGTTCCTGCCTCTCTCCTGTCTGCACAATGCCAGGCAGCTGTCATCAGCCACATTGTTTAAGCCGGAGCTATCCCCCGCCAGCAGTTCTGAGCTAACGGCAGGAAACGGCCGCTGAGCCTCGGCTTCTAGCTTTGCTATATTAATCAGATTTTTGAAAAACAATTACATTTTGGTAAAAAATCTTAAACCACAACGGGATACGGTGAAACCTGTCAACATTCATCAAGGCTTGTGAAAAACAGGACAGTGGGGCAGGATGGTGGCTCGGTGGTTAATACTGTAGCTTTGCAGTGCTTGGGTCAATATCTTCAAGGAGTCCTCTCCGTGTTGAGTGGGTTTCCTGCCACACTTTCATAGAGAATGTTGAGTGTGAGCCTCAATGAGGAGAGGGATGAAAATGTCTGTAAGCACCACAGAATGTGTTGGCACTATATAAGTAAAGGGATTCCCAATCATTGATGGCCATGCTAAAGTCAATGTGCCTGCCCTGGTCAGATCGGAACCGGGGATTCTCAGCCATTGATGGCCATGCTGAAGTCAATGTGCCTGCCCTGGTCAGATCGGAACCAGGCATTCCCAGTCATTGATGGCCATGCTGAAGTCAATGTGCCTGCCCTGGTCAGATCGGAACCAGGGATTCTCAGCCATTGATGGCCATGCTGAAGTCAATGTGCCTGCCCTGGTCAGATCGGAACCAGGGATTCTCAGCCATTGATGGCCATGCTAAAGTCAATGTGCCTGCCCTGGTTAGATCGGAACCGGGGATTCTCAGCCATTGACGGCCATGCTAAAGTCAATGTGCCTGCCCTGGTTAGATCGGAACCGGGGATTCTCAGCCATTGATGGCCATGCTAAAGTCAATGTGCCTGCCCTGGTCAGATTGGAACCGGGGCTTCTCAGCCATTGATGGCCATGCTGAAGTCAATGTGCCTGCCCTGGTCAGATTGGAACCGGGGATTCTCAGCCATTGGTGGCCATGCTGAAGTCAATGTGCCTGCCCTGGTCAGATCGGAACCGGGGATTCTCAGCCATTGATGGCCATGCTGAAGTCAATGTGCCTGCCCTCGTTGGATCAGAAACGGAGATTCCCAGCCATTGATGGCCATGGTGAATCAATGTGCCTGCCCTGGTCAGATCGGAAGCAGGGATTCTCATCCATTGATGGCCATGCTGAAGTCAATGTGCCTGACCTGGTCAGATCGGAACCGGGGATTCTCAGCCATTGATGGCCATGCTGAAGTCAATGTGCCTGCCCTCGTCGGATCGGGAACAGGGATTTTCAGCAATTGATGGCCCTTCTGAAGTCAATATGCCTGCCCCGGTCGTATCGGAACTGGTGATTCTCAGCCATTAATGGCCATGCTGAAGTCAATTTGCCTGCCCTCGTTGGATTGGGAATGGGGATTCCCAGCCATCAACGGCCATGGTGAAAGCGATCTGCCTGCCCTCGTTTCATCACGGTCCATGCAGAGTTTGAGACCTGGCAACTACCACCATGGGAGACTGGTTGGGAATCCCCGGTTCCTTCAACACTATAATAATCTACTGGAAATTAGGAATTTCTTTTTTTTATCATATTGGGAATCCCATCTTCAGACTTTGGTAGAACCGTATGACCCTGGGGCTAGATCTTGATTCAAACCTTGGTAGAACCGTATGACCCTGGGGCTAGATCTTGATTCAAACCTTGGTAGAACCGTATGATCCTGGGGTCAGATCTTGCTTCAAATCTTGGTAGAACCGTATGATCCTGGGGTCAGGTCTTAATTCAAACCTTGGCAGAACCGTATGACCCTGGGGCTAGATCTTGATTCAAACCTTGGTAGAACCGTATGACCCTGGGGCTAGATCTTGATTCAAATCTTGGTAGAACCGTATGACCCTGGGGCTAGATCTTGATTCAAATCTTGGTAGAACCGTATGACCCTGGGGCTAGATCTTGATTCAAATCTTGGTAGAACCGTATGACCCTGGGGCTAGATCTTGATTCAAACCTTGGTAGAACCGTATGATCCTGGGGTCAGATCTTGCTTCAAATCTTGGTAGAACCGTATGATCCTGGGGTCAGGTCTTAATTCAAACCTTGGTAGAACTGTATGACCCTGGGGTCAGGTCTTACGGTAATTCAAACGTTCAAATCAAAAAAAGTCCATGGAGCCTCTGTTAGGAGTCTCAACACAGAAACTAGCCAGATATCCCTCCGGGAAGGACCTAGCCAAGGAGTGGCTCTTTTCAGGAAACCACCATAACCACCATATTAAGTGACCCTTTTAGTCAATATCCAACTTTTTGACAAGTTTAAAGATATGACAAGGGAATTACCAAGGCCAGGCATCCATCCACAGACAGCTGTTTCGGGATATTGCCCCTCATCAGTGTGGAGTAGGATTCTGGCCAGGTGGGAGCAATGCCTAGTAGACCAACAAGACAAAACAATCACTGATCTCGGGGAGACCAGCCAGAGAAAACACTGCCGGCAGCCAGCGAGGGCGCTCAAGACAGTGAAATCCTAGGTGCATTGTCCCCTGGGTAGAACCGTATGAGGTCTTGATTTCCATGAAGTTGTCATTGAGGGCTCTAACCACCTCTACTCCAGCCCCTCTTAATGACCATCTCTGTAGACCCTTATCAATGAGATCATAGGCAGCAGTGGGGCTCAAAAACATCCAAGAAGAGGAAAAATGCTTCCAAAGTGCACAAAAAGAAAAAGAACTTGTGTACTTGGGTAAAATGTTGTGTCCCGTAGATGTTCACTAGACGAGATGATGGCTCCTTGGTTGAACTACAACCCTCAGCATACTTCACAGGTCAAAAGCTACCAACATCATTCTGTGAGGCATGGTGGCTGGAGACGGGCAGGCTAGGGGAGGTCAGACTGGAAACAAGGCTGACTGTTTAGCCGGTTTGCCTTTCCAACCCTAACACTAGCCTCTCTGTCCCCGGTGTAAGCCCTGCAGACAGTGCTCACCAGTGACCTATGCAAAAGAGGGCAATGGCCCCGGGCGATCGGGCCAGCAGCTGAACAGAGATTGTATTTATGCCATTCAGAAGGTCCGAGTCTGCAATGTCCCCTGTCATGTACCCTTCTAGACAAGATTAAACATTGCGGCAATGGCAGGGCCGGTCTACGTCAGGCCGGGTATGTATTTAATGCACACAATGCCCGGCACAGAAGACATCTCCGCGCTTGGGCTTTGCACATGATATTCCCATTGTGTCCTGTTTGCAGCCAATTTCCAGCTGCACAATGCAGAAAGCTGCAGAGTGACAGCGCCGCGCTGATAATCCTGACAGGCAGAAATAGCTGTCTGAGGACTCATCCATCGGTCATACCCCGAGCTACTGAGCACACCGCTCTTACCAGTTGGGCCCTTGGAGCGTCCTTGCAATAGGTCATTTTGTTTAACCCTTCACCAGCAGGAAGTCCACCCCCTACATGTGTTCATCCTGAAAACCACACAGTCCTTGATTCCACCATCTTGGCTTAATGCAAAAAGACACGTACAAGTTAGGCTTCCGATGTCAGAATGGCCTTCATCCAGGTGCCAGTGTGGTCTTCATCCGGGTGTCGGTGTGGTCTTCATCCGGGTGCTGGTGTGGTCTTCATCCGGGTGCTGGTGTGGTCTTCATCCTGGTACTGGTGTGGTCTTCATCCTGGTGCTGGTGTGGTCTTCATCTGGGTGCCAGTGTGGGCTTCATGCTGGTGTCAGTGTGGCCTTTATCCGGGTGTCGGTGTGGGCTTTATCTGGGTGTTGGTGTGGTCTTCATCCAGGTGCCAGTGTGGGCTTCATCCGGGTGTCGGTGTGGTCTTCATCCGGGTGCTGGTGTGGTCTTCATCCTGGTACTGGTGTGGTCTTCATCCTGGTGCTGGTGTGGTCTTCATCTGGGTGTCGGTGAGGTCTTCATCCAGGTGTCTGTGTGGGCTTCATTCGGGTGTCGGTGTAGGCTTCATCTGGGTGTCGGTGTGGTCTTCATCCAGGTACTGCGTGTCCACATAAGCCAAAAACAAGTTTGGTTTTTAGAAAATAGCTATGGTTTGTGAGTCTATGTGACTTCTGTGCAAGATGTGTTTGTACCAGGCCCCCTGTGTCTTCAAGATGTGTGTACATGGCACGAAGGGACTTGGTACTAACACTTGGCTCAATTACCAGCCTGGATCCAAAGAAATCATCCACAACACATGTACATTAGCAGTAATGAACAGACTCTAGCTTCCTGTTTCAGGAAACAACACATGTACATAACCAGCAATGAACAGACTAGCTTCCTATTTCAGGAAACAACACATGTACATAATACAACACATGTACATAACAAGCAATGAACAGACTCTGGGTTCCTGTTTCAGGAAACAACACATGTACATAAGCACCAAAGAACAAACTCTAGGTTCCTGTTTCAGGAAATAACACATGTACATTAGCAGCAATGTACAGACTCTAACTTCCTGTTTCAGGAAACAACACATGTACATAAGCAGCAATAAACAGGCTCTAAAGGCCCAGTCACACACAACGACTTACCAGCGATCCGCATAGGGATCGCAGGTAAGTCGCTGGGAGGTCGCAGGTGAGATGTCACACAGTCAGATCTTACCAGCGATGCAGGAACAATACAGGTCGCAGTAGCGACCTGTATAACGATCTCAGCAGTCACTGTGACCCTGTCACAGTGTCAAACACAGCGATGTGTCCTGCCCAGCAGGACGTTGCCTTTGAAGAAAATGACCTGGACCATTCTGCAACGACTAGCGATCTCACAGCAGGGGCCTGATCGCTGGTAAGTGTCACACATAACGAGATCGCTAACGGGATCGCTACTGCGTCACCGAAACGGTGACTCATCTGCGATCTCGCTAGTGATCTCGTTATGTGTGACAGTACCTTAACTCTTTAATCCAAATTACAGTACACCAGCACTACAGGGCTTCTCCGCGTGGGACAATACCTATTTGTTGAAGGGTTTCTAGACTGGTCACAAAAAGTCCTTCTGCAGGAGATACCAATGATCTGTAGGGAAACCCTGCAATAAGTTTTCCATTTCACTACAGCGCCACCACAGGGGAAATTAAGTATTACACATTCAAATTAATGGTCTGCACATGTAATGTCGGACAAGGCAGATCCTCCAAAGCATTCTGGACAAAAGCTGTGGATCCTGAACAGTAATTTCTTCCTCTTCCTTCCTTTTCTGGAGTGTGGTTTTTTTAAACTGAATAATCCCTTTAAGTGAGTCCTCTCTGTCACTGAGAGACACAAAAAAACTTGCACTAAGTCTCTCCAATCATTAGAGTAAAGCTAATCTCCTTCCGGAGACTGATACACAATTCAAGCATGCCAGTGGTTTGGAGACTTCTCTTCACCACTGGCATGCTGGAATGGTGTCAGTCTCCGGAAACAGAATAGCATTCCACTTAGACCCCATCTTAGCCTCTCATATAGCCAGGTCAGATCTCATATTTTGCACTGACGAGGGACAATCGGCCGAAACACCATGTCTGTAAATTGAGATTCTGATATGGCATAAATCCCAAATTATATGACAAGGCTCGTTAAAGGGTCACTTTTGAGTTTTAGGACTGCTACCTCCAATAGGTGGCACTAGAGTTCGTCTTCTTCCCCCTGAAAAGACAATTTAAAATCATTTGAATCATTAATTTTAAGAGTTCCTCCCAGTAAATTTACTGCACCCCATGGGCCCCTTTCAGAGGGCTCACGAGGGGTCAAATTTCTGTTGCATTCATGCACCCAATTGGCCTCTCGGGAAGACATTTAGAGGAGGCAAATATTTACTTCCGTCTGGTTGGTATCTGATTGATTTCTTCTGCTCCGAGCTCTTTGGTTCAGTCTAAGGAAGTCCCATGTCCTGAGTGGTCAAGAGAACACACCGACTGGTCAAGAGGATACACCAACTGGTCAAGAGGATACACCAACTGGTCAAGAGGACACACCGACTGGTCAAGAGAACACACCGACTGGTCAAGAGGATACACCAACTGGTCAAGAGGATACACCAACTGGTCAAGAGGACACACCGACTGGTCAAGAGAACACACCGACTGGTCAAGAGAACACACCGACTGGTCAAGAGGATACACCAACTGGTCAAGAGGATACACCAACTGGTCAAGAGGACACACCGACTGGTCAAGAGAACACACCGACTGGTCAAGAGGATACACCAACTGGTCAAGAGGATACACCAACTGGTCAAGAGGATACACCAACTGGTCAAGAGGATACACCGACTGGTCAAGAGGATACACCAACTGGTCAAGAGGATACACCAACTGGTCAAGAGGCTACACCAACTGTTCAAGACGGCACACCAATTGGTCAAGAGGACACACCGACTGGTCAAGAGGATACACCAACTGGTCAAGAGGACACACCGACTGGTCAAGAGAACACACCGACTGGTCAAGAGGATACACCAACTGGTCAAGAGGATACACCAACTGGTCAAGAGGATACACCAACTGGTCAAGAGGATACACCGACTGGTCAAGAGGATACACCAACTGGTCAAGAGGATACACCAACTGGTCAAGAGGCTACACCAACTGTTCAAGACGGCACACCAATTGGTCAAGTGCCCCATTCCCACACTCTTGGTTTTCTCTTTGGAATTTCAGTCCAGAATTTAGTGTATCACAATCTGTTCTGTCTTCTTGGTGGATGGCATCTCTGCTCACAGGATCACATGACTGAAAATTGAGCATGGTCCCATCATGACAGAAGCAGGGTTTTTTTTCAAGTGACACAATCCTTTGTTTCCCATAGCTGAGATGTTTTCCTACTTATAGGGACTTTGTCTTCCAAGACCTTATGCTTACGGAACACTATGAACAACTTCTCTTGACTTTGTCCAATGACTTAATACCTCAATCTGGATTTTGTTGTCTCCTAATCAGCAGTTGACTAGAAGGAGAATACTCATTCTTGGTGATGTGACCATCTGCGTAGAAAATGTCTTCTTGAAGACCAGAAGTTCACCTACAAAACATATCCTACATTTAGCCATCACCATAAATGATCAAGCAATATTAGAAGGTGTCCATCCATCTTGTTTCCCGCATCTGACATTGATGGTCCAGGTGATATCTGGACCAGCTGTGTTTCTTCTGGCCTGAACTCAAGTCCCATAATATAAGTCTGTTGACATTAGGGAATGGAGTAAAGCCCACCAAATACACAGGAGACTACTGTTATGTTTTGGGAACCCAGGACAATTTTTTGTCTGGGGAAATAATGATCTGGCATTTCTGATTTCGGACTGTCAGTCATATTGTCTCCAGGAGATGAGCCACCACAAGAGATGTCTTAGAGAATACAGGAGTGTTCGGCCAAACGAGTGTGTGTGTATATAGGAGAGACGGCTGAGATGGCTGCCGGTTGAACCATCCAATGTGTATGGTGGTATTCCGCCTCCCCAGACTTCTCTGGCAGCTGATTGTCTCCTGGCATACCTCATCCATCTCTCCTCTGACATCAGAATCAGTCACCTGCCCAAACTGGTGGGTTTCCGAAAGAAAACATGGCCTAAAGTTGACCAATATATTTAGTCCATCAGCATTAGATGACAGCTAGTAAGGCTAAAACACCTAGATCATTACTTCCAGCAACTGTGTCAAATTGGTAATAAGGTAATTACAGGGTGGTAATGTTAAAAATAAACAGGTCCCGTAGAGTGAATGTGAAGTTGGGTGTGGACCATTTTGAGATATGGTTCTGGTCCATTTAGATGAGCCAATAATCGGAGAACATGTGTTAATCGGATTGCTCCTTCTTGGATATCAGCCCATCTAAACGGACCGATGATCACCCAACAAATGAGCAACACGCTTGGCCTCGATGCCGACAGTCCTTCACCTCATGTACAAAGGCGAGGTGCTGCCGATAGTATAATGCTTTATGTGCACAGAAGGATCGAAGGATCGAAGAACAATTATTCTGTGCACATAAATAAGTGAGTAAAGGATCGACCTGTGTAAGAGGCGTTAAAGATGGAGTCTAATTATCTATTCATAGTCCTCTTTCTTCCTTGTAATGTCTGTACTCCAGTGGTGAAGTGAGGGTTCTTACCAAAATGTGTGATAGGATGAGGGTCTACTTATCTGGTCATTACTGGCACTACCATGCTTGGTTGCTCGGTACACATAACTAGTAATGAGCGGGCACTACCATGCTCAGGTGCTCAGTACTGGTAACTAGTGATCAGCGGGCACTACCATGCTCAGGTGCTCAGTACTGGTAACTAGTGATGAGCGGGCACTACCATGCTCAGGTGCTCAGTACAGGTAACTAGTGATGAGCGGGCACTACCATGCTCAGATTCTCAGTACTGGTAACTAGTGATGAGCGGGCACTACCATGCTCGGCTGCTCAGTACTGATAACTAGTGATGAGCGGGCACTACCATGCTCGGGTGCTCAGTACTGGTAACTAGTGATGAGCGGGCACTACCATGCTCAGGTGCTCAGTACAGGTAACTAGTGATGAGCGGGCGCTACCATGCTCGGGTGCTCAGTACTGGTAACTAGTGATGAGCGGGCACTACCATGCTCGGGTGCTCAGTACTGGTAACTAGTGATGAGCGGGCACTACCATGCTCGGGTGCTCAGTACTGGTAACTAGTTAAGAACGAACACTACCATGCTCGGGTGCTCAGTACTGGTAACTAGTGATGAGCGGGCACTACCATGCTCGGGTGCTCAGTACTGGTAACTAGTGATGAGCGGGCACTACCATGCTCGAGTGATCAGTACTGGTAACTAGAGATGAGCGGGCACTACCATGCTCGGGTGCTCAGTACTGGTAACTGGTGATGAGTGGGCACTACCATGCTCAGGTGCTCAGTAATGGTAACTAGTGATGAGCGGGCACTACCATGCTCGGGTGCTCAGTACTGGTAACTAGTGATGAGCGGGCACTACCATGCTCAGGTGCTCAGTACTGGTAACGTGATGAGCGGGCACTACCATGCTCAGGTGCTCAGTACTGGTAACTAGTGATGAGCGGGCACTACCATGCTCGGGTGCTCTGTACTGGTAACTAGTGATGAGAGGGCACTACCATGCTCGGGTGCTCAGTACTGGTAACTAGTGATGAGCGGACACTACCATGCTCAGGTGCTCAGTACTGGTAACTAGTGATGAGCGGGCACTACCATGCTCAGGTGCTCTGTACTGGTAACTAGTGATGAGCAGACACTACCATGCTCGGGTGCTCAGTACTGGTAACTAGTGATGAGCGGGCACTACCATGCTCGGGTGCTCAGTACTGGTAACTAGTGATGAGCGGGCACTACCATGCTCAGGTGCTCAGTACTGGTAACTAGTGATGAGCGGGCACTACCATGCTCGGGTGCTCAGTACTGGTAACTAGTGATGAGCGGGCACTACCATGCTCAGGTGCTCAGTACTGGTAACTAGTGATGAGAGGGCACTACCATGCTCGGGTGCTCTGTACTGGTAACTAGTGATGAGAGGGCACTACCATGCTCGGGTGCTCAGTACTGGTAACTAGTGATGAGCGGGCACTACCATGCTCGGGTGCTCAGTACTGGTAACTAGTGATGAGCGGGCACTACCATGCTCAGGTGCTCAGTACTGGTAACTAGTGATGAGCGGGCACTACCATGCTCGGGTGCTCAGTACTGGTAACTAGTGATGAGCGGGCACTACCATGCTCAGGTGCTCAGTACTGGTAACTAGTGATGAGAGGGCACTACCATGCTCGGGTGCTCTGTACTGGTAACTAGTGATGAGCGGGCACTACCATGCTCGGGTGCTCAGTACTGGTAACTAGTGATGAGAGGGCACTACCATGCTCGGGTGCTCTGTACTGGTAACTAGTGATGAGCAGACACTACCATGCTCGGGTGCTCAGTACTCGTAACTAGTGATGAGCGGGCACTACCATGCTCGGGTGCTCAGTACTGGTAACTAGTGATGAGCGGGCACTACCATGCTCGGGTGCTCAGTACTGGTATCTAGTGATGAGCGGGCACTACCATGCTCGGGTGCTCTGTACTGGTAACTAGTGATGAGCGGGCACTACCATGCTCGGGTGCTCTGTGCTGGTAACTAGTGATGAGCGGGCACTACCATGCTCGGGTGCTCTGTACTGGTAACTAGTGATGAGCGGGCACTACCATGCTCGGGTGCTCAGTACTGGTAACTAGTGATGAACGGGCACGACCATGCTCGGGTGCTCAGTACTGGTAACTAGTGATGAGCGGGCACTACCATGCTCAGGTGCTCAGTACTGGTAACTAGTGATGAGCGGGCACTACCATGCTCGGGTGCTCAGTACTGGTAACTAGTGATGAGCGGGCACTACCATGCTCGGGTGCTCAGTACTGGTAACTAGTGATGAGCGGGCATTACCATGCTCGGGTGCTCAGTACTGGTAACTAATGATGAGCGGGCACTACCATGCTCAGGTGGTCAGTACTGGTAACTAGTGTTGAGCGGGCACTACCATGCTCGGGTGCTCTGTACTGGTAACTAGTGATGAGCGGGCACTACCATGCTTGGGTGTTCAGTACTAGTAACTAGTGATGAGCGGGCACTATTATGCTCGGGTGCTCAGTACTGGTAACTAGTGATGAGCGGGCACTACTATGCTCAGGTGGTCAGTACTGGTAACTAGTGATGAGTGAGCACTACCATGCTCGGGTGCTCAGTACTGGTAACTAGTGATGAGCGGGCACTACCATGCTCGGGTGCTCAGTACTGGTAACTAGTGATGAGCGGGCACTACCATGCTCGGGTGCTCAGTACTGGTAACTAGTGATGAGCGGGCACTACCATGCTCGGGTGCTCAGTACTGGTAACTAGTGATGAGCGGGCACTACCATGCTCGGGTGCTCAGTACTGGTAACTAGTGATGAGCGGGCACTACCATGCTCGGGTGCTCAGTACTGGTAACTAGTGATGAGCGGGCACTACCATGCTCGGGTGCTCTGTACTGGTAACTAGTGATGAGCGGGCACTACCATGCTCGGGTGCTCTGTACTGGTAACTAGTGATGAGTGAGCACTACCATGCTCGGGTGCTCAGTACTGGTAACTAGTGATGAGCGGGCACTACCATGCTCGGGTGCTCAGTACTGGTAACTAGTGATGAGCGGGCACTACCATGCTCGGGTGCTCAGTACTGGTAACTAGTGATGAGCGGGCACTACCATGCTCGGGTGCTCAGTACTGGTAACTAGTGATGAGCGGGCACTACCATGCTCGGGTGCTCAGTACTGGTAACTAGTGATGAGCGGGCACTACCATGCTCGGGTGCTCAGTACTGGTAACTAGTGATGAGCGGGCACTACCATGCTCGGGTGCTCTGTACTGGTAACTAGTGATGAGCGGGCACTACCATGCTCGGGTGCTCTGTACTGGTAACTAGTGATGAGTGAGCACTACCATGCTCGGGTGCTCAGTACTGGTAACTAGTGATGAGCGGGCACTACCATGCTCGGGTGCTCTGTACTGGTAACTAGTGATGAGCGGGCACTACCATGCTCGGGTGCTCTGTACTGGTAACTAGTGATGAGCGGGCACTACCATGCTCAGGTGCTCAGTACTGGTAACTAGTGATGAGTGGGCACTACCATGCTCAGGTGCTCAGTACTGGTAACTAGTGATGAGCGGGCACTACCATGCTCGGGGGCTCAGTACTGGTAACTAGTGATGAGCGGGCACTACCATGCTCGGGTGCTCAGTACTGGTAACTAGTGATGAGCGGGCACTACCATGCTCGGGGGCTCAGTACTGGTAACTAGTGATGAGCGGGCACTACCATGCTCGGGTGCTCAGTACTGGTAACTAGTGATGAGCGGGCACTACCATGCTCGGGTGCTCAGTACTGGTAACTAGTGATGAGCGGGCACTACCATGCTCGGGTGCTCAGTACTGGTAACTAGTGATGAGCGGGCACTACCATGCTCGGGTGCTCTGTACTGGTAACTAGTGATGAGCGGGCACTACCATGCTCGGGTGCTCTGTACTGGTAACTAGTGATGAGTGAGCACTACCATGCTCGGGTGCTCAGTACTGGTAACTAGTGATGAGCGGGCACTACCATGCTCGGGTGCTCTGTACTGGTAACTAGTGATGAGCGGGCACTACCATGCTCGGGTGCTCTGTACTGGTAACTAGTGATGAGCGGGCACTACCATGCTCGGGTGCTCTGTACTGGTAACTAGTGATGAGTGAGCACTACCATGCTCGGGTGCTCAGTACTGGTAACTAGTGATGAGCGGGCACTACCATGCTCGGGTGCTCAGTACTGGTAACTAGTGATGAGCGGGCACTACCATGCTCAGGTGGTCAGAACTGGTAACTAGTGATGAGCGGGCACTACCATGCTCGGGTGCTCTGTACTGGTAACTAGTGATGAGCGGGCACTACCATGCTTGGGTGTTCAGTACTAGTAACTAGTGATGAGCGGGCACTATTATGCTCGGGTGCTCAGTACTGGTAACTAGTGATGAGCGGGCACTACCATGCTCGGGTGCTCAGTACTGGTAACTAGTGATGAGCGGGCACTACCATGCTCGGGTGCTCTGTACTGGTAACTAGTGATGAGCGGGCACTACCATGCTCGGGTGCTCTGTACTGGTAACTAGTGATGAGTGAGCACTACCATGCTCGGGTGCTCAGTACTGGTAACTAGTGATGAGCGGGCACTACCATGCTCGGGTGCTCTGTACTGGTAACTAGTGATGAGCGGGCACTACCATGCTCGGGTGCTCTGTACTGGTAACTAGTGATGAGCGGGCACTACCATGCTCAGGTGCTCAGTACTGGTAACTAGTGATGAGTGGGCACTACCATGCTCAGGTGGTCAGTACTGGTAACTAGTGATGAGCGGGCACTACCATGCTCGGGTGCTCAGTACTGGTAACTAGTGATGAGCGGGCACTACCATGCTCGGGTGTTCAGTACTGGTAACTAGTGATGAGCGGGCACTACCATGCTCGGGTGTTCAGTACTGGTAACTAGTGATGAGCGGGCACTACCATGCTCAGGTGCTCAGTACTGGTAACTAGTGATGAGCGGGCACTACCATGCTCGGGTGCTCAGTACTGGTAACTAGTGATGAGCGGGCACTACCATGCTCAGGTGCTCAGTACTGGTAACTAGTGATGAGCGGGCACTACCATGCTCAGGTGCTCAGTACTGGTAACGTGATGAGCGGGCACTACCATGCTCGGGTGCTCAGTACTGGTAACTAGTGATGAGCGGGCACTACCATGCTCGGGTGCTCTGTACTGGTAACTAGTGATGAGCGGACACTACCATGCTCGGGTGCTCAGTACTGGTAACTAGTGATGAGCGGGCACTACCATGCTCGGGTGCTCAGTACTGGTAACTAGTGATGAGCGGGCACTACCATGCTCGGGTGCTCAGTACTGGTAACTAATGATGAGCGGGCACTACCATGCTCAGGTGCTCAGTACTGGTAACTAGTGATGAGCGGGCACTACCATGCTCGGGTGCTCGGTACTGGTAACTAGTGATGAGCGGGCACTACCATGCTCGGGGGCTCAGTACTGGTAACTAGTGATGAGCGGGCACTACCATGCTCGGGTGCTCAGTACTGGTAACTAGTGATGAGCGGGCACTACCATGCTCGGGTGCTCAGTACTGGTAACTAGTGATGAGCGGGCACTACCATGCTCGGGTGCTCAGTACTGGTAACTAGTGATGAGCGGGCACTACCATGCTCGGGTGCTCTGTACTGGTAACTAGTGATGAGCGGGCACTACCATGCTCGGGTGCTCAGTACTGGTAACTAGTGATGAGCAGGCACTACCATGCTCGGGTGCTCTGTACTGGTAACTAGTGATGAGTGAGCACTACCATGCTCGGGTGCTCTGTACTGGTAACTAGTGATGAGCGGGCACTACCATGCTCGGGTGCTCTGTACTGGTAACTAGTGATGAGCGGGCACTACCATGCTCGGGTGCTCTGTACTGGTAACTAGTGATGAGCGGGCACTACCATGCTCAGGTGCTCAGTACTGGTAACTAGTGATGAGTGGGCACTACCATGCTCAGGTGCTCAGTACTGGTAACTAGTGATGAGCGGGCACTACCATGCTCGGGTGCTCAGTACTGGTAACTAGTGATGAGTGAGCACTACCATGCTCGGGTGCTCAGTACTGGTAACTAGTGATGAGCGGGCACTACCATGCTCGGGTGTTCAGTACTGGTAACTAGTGATGAGCGGGCACTACCATGCTCAGGTGCTCAGTACTGGTAACTAGTGATGAGCGGGCACTACCATGCTCGGGTGCTCAGTACTGGTAACTAGTGATGAGCGGGCACTACCATGCTCGGGTGCTCAGTACTGGTAATTAGTGATGAGCGGGCACTACCATGCTCGAGTGCTCTGTACTGGTAACTAGTGATGAGCGAGCACTACCATGCTCGGGTGCTCAGTACTGGTAACTAGTGATGAGCGGGCACTACCATGCTCAGGTGGTCAGTACTGGTAACTAGTGATGAGCGGGCACTACCATGCTCGGGTGCTCTGTACTGGTAACTAGTGATGAGCGGGCACTACCATGCTTGGGTGTTCAGTACTAGTAACTAGTGATGAGCGGGCACTATTATGCTCGGGTGCTCAGTACTGGTAACTAGTGATGAGCGGGCACTACCATGCTCAGGTGCTCAGTACTGGTAACTAGTGATGAGCGGGCACTACCATGCTCGGGTGCTCAGTACTGGTAACTAGTGATGAGTGGGCACTACCATGCTCGGGTGCTCAGTACTGGTAACTAGTGATGAGCGGGCACTACCATGCTCGGGTGCTCTGTACTGGTAACTAGTGATGAGCGGGCACTACCATGCTCGGGTGCTCAGTACTGGTAACTAGTGATGAGAGGGCACTACCATGCTCGGGTGCTCAGTACTGGTAACTAGTGATGAGCGGGCACTACCATGCTCGGGTGCTCTGTACTGGTAACTAGTGATGAGCGGGCACTTTCATGCTCGGGTGTTCAGTACTGGTAACTAGTGATGAGCGGGCACTACCATGCTCAGGTGCTCAGTACTGGTAACTAGTGATGAGTGAGCACTACCATGCTCAGGTGCTCAGTACTGGTAACTAGTGATGAGCGGGCACTACCATGCTCGGGTGCTCAGTACTGGTAACTAGTGATGAGCGGGCACTACCATGCTCAGGTGCTCAGTACTGGTAACTAGTGAAGAGTGGGCACTACCATGCTCAGGTGGTCAGTACTGGTAACTAGTGATGAGCGGGCACTACCATGCTCGGGTGCTCAGTACTGGTAACTAGTGATGAGCGGGCACTACCATGCTCGGGTGCTCAGTACTGGTAACTAGTGATGAGCGGGCACTACCATGCTCGGGTGTTCAGTACTGGTAACTAGTGATGAGCGGGCACTACCATGCTCAGGTGCTCAGTACTGGTAACTAGTGATGAGCGGGCACTACCATGCTCGGGTGCTCAGTATTGGTAACTAGTGATGAGCGGGCACTACCATGCTCGGGTGCTCAGTAATGGTAACTAGTGATGAGCGGGCACTACCATGCTCAGGTGCTCAGTACTGGTAACTAGTGATGAGCGGGCACTACCATGCTCGGGTGCTCAGTACTGGTAACTAGTGATGAGCGGGCACTACCATGCTCGGGTGCTCAGTACTGGTAACTAGTGATGAGCGGGCAC